>NC_092875.1:43323370-43490870 GCF_028372415.1 Notamacropus eugenii
TGGAGTGATATCCCTAGTAACTAGCGCAGTGTCTGGCACGTGTCAGAGTTTATTGATGTCTATTGAAATTGGTTGGTCAACAAAGGTAAACATTATGGGAAGAGACCTTGAGTGCACACTCTAAGGGAGCTTGAAAGAACTAGGAATATTGAACTTAAGAAAAGAAAAAATCAAGGAACATGCCAGCTCTCTTCCAGAATTTGTCATGGGGATATTAATGGCACCTCACTCATGGGGTCATCACGGGGACCAAACGAAACAACATACATAAAGCACTCCACATATGACTCACAGGAAAAAGCAGTGACTTTAATGGCAGAGGACCTGTGTCCCCTTCTGCCACTTTCCAGTTGGGTGACCTTAGGCAGTCACTTACTTCTTCTGATCCTCATGTTCCTCATCTTTTTAACAAGAGGTTAAACTAGGTGACCTCTAAAGTCTTCTTTTCAGCTCTCAATCTCTGATGGATTATCCCAAGACCCTGAGTCTTTCCAGAGAAGAGGAATTTGACTTGGTCTGCTTGGCCCCAGAGTGAATGAATTACTCAAAGAAATGGGTGGAAGCTGACAAGGAGATGTAGACTCTGGCTCAAGTTAAGTGAAAAATTTCCTAACGATAAGAACAATCCAAGAGGAAGATGAGGCTGCTTTAATAAGGCTGCCTTCTGCTCACTGGAAGGCTTTTCGATCTTGCCCAGATTGATTTTTAGGGAATTATTCTCCAGCTGTCATTTAAAATAGAGACTTCTCTGCATCATAAGAGTCTGGGACTCTGTGATTCTCTGGACAGAAAGTATGGCTTGAGTCTACTAACTATTTAATTACACACACAACTCTCTTTTGTATAAAGTTGAAATGTCGATCAATGTCTGTCCCCCTTCAGGACATCTGGATGGTGAGTTAATAACTATTTTTCCCTTTCACAAAGAAGCAAGAGGCCTTAGATCCAGATGTCAAAGGTTTTGCTGCCTTAACAACCAAAGAGAATAGTTGGTACTGTGTCGCTATGGGCTCAGCAGCAGCCTATGGCAACCAAGACTGATGGACATCATCCCCTGACCTTTGTTCAGAGATGGGAGAGAGATCCTTGGTTCTGAATGCAGTGAGGGGCCTCCTTTCCTTTCCTTCATTTATGTATTATCCCTAGCCACTTTCCAGGCTCAGCTTGAAGACCACCTCCTACCATGGGTCTAGCCTCATCCCCTCAATTGCTAACACCCTCACCCCAAAGTTACTTTGCTTTTCAACGTGTAAATATGTCATCTTATCTGTGTAGGCATGCTTTTTCCCAAAAGAAAATAAACTTCTTGAGAGCAGGATTGTTTTTTTCTTTTTTTTTTGTATCCCTAAGTGGTGAGAGGTCTGGACCTGTAATCAGGAAGACTCATCTTCCCGAGTTCAAATCCAGCCTCAGAAACTTACTAGTTGGGTGACCTTGGGCAAGTCACTTCACCCTGTTTGCCTCAGTTTCCTCATCTGGAAAATGAGCTGGAGAAGGAAATAGCAAACCATTGTATTATCTCTGCCAAGAAAACCTCAAATGGGGTCACAGAGTTGGACACAAATGAAAGAACTGAACAATAAATCCCCAGAGCCTAGGAAATACCTGACAGATAGTAAACACTTCATAGAAACCTATTGTATATTTTTAAACTCATTATCAGAGGCAGCATGGTGTACCAGGATGACCTAGATTCAAGTTCTGACTCTGATACATAATGATTGTGTGATTCTAGGCAAGCCATTTCAACTCTTGGTGCCCTGGGCAATTCTCTAGACTGCAGACATAGGCAGAAGGAGTTTCCTCTATCTTTCCCTCCTGGAAGTTTCTCATACCAGAGAAATCACAGATCTCATCTTAATCCCATTTAGTTTTTTTTCTGATTTTAAATAGATTTTTACTGATATCTTTTGCTTTAACATTGCCTAGATATTTTCCTAGATCCTTCTTTCTTTCTCCTCCTAGAGAATTATTCTTTATGTAAAAAATAAGAAAGATTTTTTTAAAAAATCTGTGAAAAGCATCATGCCTGAATAAATCTAATGCTATATGCAGTGTTCTGTTATCATAGACAATGGCCTCTACAAAGGAGTGGGGGTGGAGGGGGGTTATCTTTTTTCCTATCGCATAACCCTTCTCATATTTTACTCATATCTCTATGTTATTTATAACCGGTACCCTGGCTTTGCCTTTATGCAGTTTTACTATTCAGGTCCTGCTTTTATATAAAAACCTCACTTTATTTCTCTGCTTCTTAAACCTTTTACCACCCATGAAGTTTTCAGTCCTTTGGATTATACCTTTTTTCCATCCCCTGAGCTCAGCCTCATGACAACTGCCTTCATTAGCTCAACTTAACATCCCTAAGGTTGCCTGAAATATTGACTCCTTGCTACCAATCATCCTGTAAAATATAACTCATATATATGTATATATATGTATATGTGTGTGTATATCTATATATAAAACTTCATGGTTAAGATTTGTGACACCATTGTCTCAAATTGTTCTACTTTATTTCCATCTCCCTTGATTCACAAATGAGGAAATTGAGGCACAAAGTGACTTTTGTATGTTTAGACAACTAATACATGTCTGGGGTCACATTGCAACCCATGTCTTCCTGACTTTTTTGCAAGCAATCAGGGCTAAGTAACACAGCTAGGAAATGTCTGAGGCTGGATTTGAATTTAGGTCTTTCTTATTTCAGGGCTGGTGCTCTATCCACTTCTCCACCTACCTGCCCTAGACCTTCTTGATTCTTAAATTCAGTGTCCTAAGAACAACTCCAAGTTGCCTCTTTAGGTTGGGTTGCTCAGATATTTCTAGAGAGTAAAAGAAAACTGGAAGTGACTTAACCTTGCCAGAGACTTTCTATTCAGCTACTGTTTTCACAGTAAGCTCATAATTATTTCACCATCAGTTGAATATGGTCATTGTTACCAGTAGAAATGGATATGGCCTGGTCCTTTGGGGTCCTACTCTAATTCGGTGTTGTGGTTGAGAATAGAGGTCTTAACCTGGGTTCTTTAAAGTTGAACCAATGGAGAGTATCTCTACCTAGCTAGAAAACCTTTGATAACAGGTCTAATTTAATGGAATGTATATATCTCATTGAAGACCTGGTGAAGTTTGGGGAGATTTATCATTAGGTTGACAGAATTATTCCTTTTTTTCATACATTCATTTTCATACATTCATACATGCATACACATGTTTATACATACATGTATATGCATATATATGTATATATACTTAAAGATCATCTACTAAAATAGGGGGGTATTACTGACCTTCCTGGTGATCCTCAATATTTGGGGTTCAAAGTTCTTCAAAACCTGGTACCCTCCTACCTTTCCAATCTTCTTACTCTTTATTCATCCTCACATACTGTGTGATGCAGTGACAGTTTAGTCTTTTACTGTTTCTCACAAAAGATACTCTACTTCCAGACTCTGTACCTTTGACCTGGCTATCTCCCCTACCTGGAGTGTTCTCCCTCCTCGCCTCCATCTCCTGACTTCCCAGATTTGTTCCAAGCTTCAACTCAAATCCCACCTTCTACAGAAGGCTTTCCCCAGCCTCCCTCATTCTCTACTCACTGCCAGTGCCTTCTCTCTGAGATTAACTTCCATTCAGATAGATAACCGATAAGCATGTATTAAATACTGACTGTGTTCCAGACACTTTGCTAAGCACTGGAAATACAGAGAAAACAAAACAAAACAAAAATATAAAAAGTAAACACTGTTTTTTTTCAAGGAGCTCATGGTCTAATGGGGTAGACAATTTGTAAACAATTATTTATAAACAAGACATATACAGAATAAATTGGAAATAATGAAGAGAAAAAAGGAAATGGCATCAGGAAACACTTTTTCTAGACAAATTCCAGTGAGCTGGAATTTGAAGAAAGCCAAGCAAACCAGGGGCATAGATGAAGAGGTGAAAGCCCAGTCATAGGGGATAGCTAGTTAAGATGCCCAGAGCCAGAAGTTGGAGTGTCCTGTTTGAGGAAGAACAAGGAAGCCAGTGTCACTGGGTCACAGAATACATGGAGGGGAATGAAGTGTGAGAAAACTGAAAAGGTAGCAAAGGGCCAGCTTATGAGGGACTTGAAAAGCCAAACAGAAGAATTTGTCTTTGACCTTGGAGGTAATAGAGAGCCACTAGAGTTTACTAGATAGCTTGGAGGCATGGTTAGACCTACTCTTCAGGAAGATCTCTTTGATAGCTGGAGGGGAGGTTTGGGAAAAGACTTGAAAGAGGGACACCTACCATCACACTATAGCAGTAGTCCTAGTGTGAGTTGATGAGAGCCTGCATGAGATGGGTGGCAGTGTCAGAAGAGAAAAGGGGGCATATTTGATTGAATCTTGCCTTTTATCAATCAAGAGTCTTTACAAGGAGTAAAGTACAGAAAAACAAGAGTTTCTTTAACTAGAAACAGTATATGTATTTGTATTGTTAATGTGATTAAAGATCTTCCCCACCTACTAATGGGCCTGCCCATTAAAGGGAGTTTGATTAGGGAAGATTTGTGGGAATACCCACAGCTTTTGTTAATAAGGCACTGGTTCTCAAGGGTTGGAATGCCCTCCAGCTCTAACAAAGGTATAAATATTTTGAGGGTGAGGTTTTACTTTGGGGCTTAGTTTTTGCAACAGTGTTTGTTTGGCCAGATGAGGACTCTGGAAAGCTACTAAGGAGCCCCCTGGCTTTGAGAACCCAAATGTCATCCTTCCTTCTGTGGTAACTATGGTCAGATAGTTGGGGTCTAACTGTCTGTTGAATTCAGGCAGAGGAAGTTATGTCTGTTGATCTTTTGATTTCTCTGTATTATCTTTGAAGTTCAGGGTGCTGACTCCCCTAAAATAGGTGATTGATATATGTACTTGGTTAAAGTGACTGTTAACCCTTTGAAAGTTGTTTTCCTTTTATGAATGCAAATCTAAGAACCTGTGATAGCAGACTCCCCTGTGCATGCTGGGGTGCTTACTGCTACAAGATGTTTAGTGGATAGTTTGAAATAAGACTGTGGTTCAGACCAGTGCCATCACAGAGTAATGCCTTGACTTCCAGTGATCAAAGAAGCCAAAGTCATCTATTGCATCCTAGGACCATCATCAATCATCTTGACTTTTGTCTTACCACTGGACTTGGATGATTCTGGATGAGATGGTGAGGCTGATGACTTTGAGTAATTCTGCCTCATTTAAATCCAATTCACACACAACTTTAATAAGAGACTAGAGGTCAGAGGAATGTATATATATATATGTATATATATATATATATATACACACACACACACACACACATATATATGTGTGTGTTTATGTACATGTATGTGTATACACATGCATGCACATATCAACACACATGCATATGTACATATATCTTGTATGTACGTGGCTTTTTGCATATTGTTTTCACTGTTTGAGAGTGATTTCCTTGAGGGCAGGTGCAATTTTTTTTGGCTTTCTTTGGATGCCCAACACTTACACAATGCCAAACACAGAGTAGGTGCTTAATAAATGCTTGTTGACTAGAATGATTGTCAATAGATCCCATATGTCTGAATAAAATCAGAATTCCAGATTCTCAGAGCTGGCAGGGGCTTCAAAGGCTTCAGCCTCCACCCCCAGCCTGACAAGAATTCTTTCTACAATTTCTCCTGCAGGGGATCATCCAGACCCAGCCTGAAGGCTTCCAATAAAAGAGCTCACTCACTTCCCTCCTGAGGCATCCCATTCACCTTTTAGACAGCTCTAATTGTGAGGAAGTTTTTTTTTTTATTTTTCCCATCCTTACATTGATCTGAAATTTGTCTTTCTGCAACCTTCTTCTAATGCAACTTTTTTTTGCCTTCTGGGGAAAAATGTTTAAAACGAGTTCAATCCTTCCACAGCAGTGACAGCTTTTCTGATACCTGGCAGCAATTATCATGTCACTCATGTCTTCTTCTCTCCAGACTAAATACCCCCAGTTCCTTCTGTAGACAAAGTAGAGGATGCTCTCCAGACCCACCTTCAAGTTTGTCAGTATTTTACAAAAAGTAGGGTACCTGTAACTGAACAACATCTTTTAGATGTGAGCTGACCAAGACAAACAGGATGATGAGTTGGATACAGGGGAGAGATGGATATAGGGGAGAAAGAGTATATGAGAGAAACTAGATTTAAAAAAAAAAAAAAGATTAAGGCACCCTTCCTCCCACAATGCAGCTAAATTATTTTTTGTTGTTGTTTGTCTATTTTTGTTGGGGAGGCAATTGAGGTTAAGTGACTTGCTCAGGGTCATACAACTGGTAAGTCAGAATTTGAGCTCAGGTCCTCTTGACTCCAGGGCCAGTACTCTACGAAATTAAGTTCCTTTCTTTCTTTCTTTCTTTCTTTCTTTCTTTCTTTCTTTCTTTCTTTCTTTCCTTCCTTCTTTCCTTTCTTTCCTTCTTTCCTTTCTTTCCTTCTTTCCTTCTTTCTTTCTTTCTCTCTTTTTTGCAATTGGAGTAAAGTGACTTGCCCAGGGTCACATAACTAGTAAGTATCTGAGGCTGGATTTGAACTCAAGTCCTCCTGACTGCAGAACCAACACTATCAACTATGCCTCCTAGCAGCCCTCAGCTAAATTCTTAAAAGTAGCTTTAGGCAGTAATAGAGGACAGGTTTTGGAGTTGGGAATATGAGGGATCAAATCCTGCCTCAGATACTCACTGGTTGTGTGACCCTAGGCAAGTCACTTCATCTCTATCTGCCTAAATTTCCTCATCGGTAAAATGGAGTCATGATAAAACTTACTTCCCAGGGTTCTTTGTGAGGATCAAATGACTTACCATCTGCAAAGCACTTTGGAAACCTTAAAGATTTATGTAAGTGCCGTTGTGAATTGTTTCAGTTGTGTCTGATGCTCTGTGACACCATTTGTATTTTTTTTTTTTGGCAAAGATATTGGAGTGGTTTGTCATTTCCTTCTCCACTTCATTTTAAAGATAGGGAAACTGAGGGAAACAGGGTTAAGTGGCTTGCCCTGAGTCACAAAGCTAGTGTCTGAGGTCAGATTTGAACTCAGGTCTTCCTAACTCCAACCCCAGCATTCTATCCACTGTGCCACCTAGTTGTAATGGTTTATATTATAAGTTAGACATTCTATGCCTTTTTTTTGGTCAAACAAGAAATGATGTTAAGTACTATTATACTATTTATAAACAAATTTAACTTCTTAGTTTCTCCAAGAATAGGAATGTAGATTGGCATATCAGAAAATATTTAAATAACACTTTTAAATGTTTCTTTTTATTCTCTTCAAATCACAGCAATTGTCATTTGAATGGAGATTAGAGCTTGGAGAACCCCAACCTATTTAATCCTATCTTGAAGGTAATTTTATCCAGAAAAAAAAATCTATCATAAAGTAAATGAGAATTCATTGACATACAATATTAATAGAGTAAGCCCCGGAGATCCTGGTGGGGGGCGGGGGTGTGAGAGCAGGGGATGAAGGTGCTAGATTACTGAAAGAATGGCTAATGGGCCTAGGTCAGAGCTACTATCTTATTTATAATGGAAGACAGACTGTAAATAGCCCCTACACTTCCAGCCTGGGAGAGATAAGGATGCCCAGTATTTAAAAAATATAGATACATAGATAGATAGTCAGACAGACAAATAGACAGATAGATGAGAGAGGGGAGAGAGAGAGAGAGAGAGAGAGAGAGAGAGAGAGAGAGAGAGAGAGAGAGAGAGAGAGAGAGAGAGAGAGAGAGAAAATGAAAATGAATGAGAAAATGGATGAATTTTTGGTGAGGAAAAGAGCAATAGAAGTTTCCAAAAAGACATCCTATAGGAGATGCCATGTGTGCTGAAGGGAATGCCAGGCACAGAGGGGCAAAATCAAACAGAAAAAGACTATAAGACTATGTCAGCAAAGTTTGAGCAGTATCTTATACTGTCAGGAATGATGGTACATTCTTCAAAAAGCTATGAGTACTTCATTCCACTTAAGAAATTTCTATGATACTTACAGAGAAAAAAAAATTCATAATTTGACAATCAGAGTAACAAAACCAAATTCTAATTCTGTATCACTTTCCTTTTCTCTATTTTTTTGTTGAATTATCTTTCTATTTTAGTTTCTGCTTATCTGAGGAGGATACATTTTCTCCCTTTTGGAAAAAAGAAGCATGAAAGCATTTCAGCTTTACACAGAGCAGAAATTGTCATTATGATGCAAAATAGCATTCACTGGGTACCAGTCTCATACTGGAAATTACACAGAAAATATCAGTTCTGCTGTAAGCTTGGAGCACAGGCAACAGAGAGGCAGAATAGAGTACTGGCTCTCCCCTATCTCCATTAAACATTTCTTTATTTCTTGGGTTTTTTTTTCCTCTACCCTCTTTTCCTTCATTCGTCCCTTTCTTCCTTCCTTCTCTCCTCTTCTTCCTCTCTCTCTGTTTCCCTCTCTCTCTCCCCTCCCCTCCCTCCCTCTCTTTTTCTCTCTCTTCCTCTTCCTTTCTTCTTTTTTAGGTTTTGTAAATATTTACGTAAATCTCAATTGTATTGCTAACAATACCTAGCTCATTTTAGTAGGGGGATTTAAATAGCTGTCAGACCATAAAACATTTGCTGATCCGTCTACCAAAGGCTCTTGCACATGAAACTTTGGCACATTTATCACCATCATAAAACTGATTAATCTGATGGCAGAGGGCATCGGTAGCCTAATGAAACATTGGGCTATGGATAGGGTTCCTCATGGGCTTTAAAGCTTTTGCTAACATGTAATGTGAAAAGGAGTCCTGAATTTAGAAGAGCCAAGAGTTTCTTTCTTGGGAAGATTTTTTTTAGCCTCTCTGAGGCTGTTTCCTTAGGTGGAGAAAAACAAGGGAAGAGAAGGGAAGGGGAGGGAAGGGAAGGGAAGGGAAGGGAAGGGAAGGGAAGGGAAGGGAAGGGAAGGGAAGGGAAGGGAAGGGAAGGGAAGGGAAAGGAATAATAATGTCCTACCTCATGGAATTTTGGAAAACATTAAAGTACTCCATAAAATATCAGCTAATATTATGTATTTACTGCCTGATGTTCTTTCCCTAGGAAAAGAATTGAATATTTTAGTGGACAGTAAGATTGATATGAGTCAATGATCTAATATAGGAAGGAAGGAAGGAAGGAAGGAAGGAAGGAAGGAAGGAAGGAAGGAAGGAAGGAAGGAAGGAAGGAAGGAAGGAAGGAAAGAAGGAAGGAAGGAAGGAAGGAAGGAAGGAAGGAAGGAAGCAGACATTCATTAAGCATGTTCCATGTGCCAGGGACTGTGCTAAGTGCCTAACATATTATTTCATAGGGTGTTTGCCACAACCCTGAGAGGTAGGTGCTATTATTATTCTCATTTTGTAGTTGAGGAAATTGAAGCAGGTAGAGGTTAAGTGACTCACCCAAGGGCACATAGCTAGTAAGTACCTGAGGCTGGATTTGGATGCAGATCTTCCAGACTTCATGTTCAGCATTCCATCTGCCCTACCACCTAGCTGCCTCTAACAGCTTTGACATAGCAGTCAAAAATCCTAATTCAATTATAAAATGATTTAAAAGAGAAGCTTGCTGCCCAGAAGGAGGTTGGAGGTGGAGAGTGGGGGGAGGCATAGAGAACAGATGATGATTCTACTGCATTCTATCCTGGGTAGACCACATTTCTGTAATATTATAGCCAGTTTTGACCACTAAGTTTTACAATTATTGACAATATACAAGGCTAGAAGAGGCTAATAAAGATTGTGAGAGGCCCATGAGGCACCATTTGTAGAGCACATTGGGAACCATCTCATCTCACTTCCTCATTTTCTAGTTGGGAAAACTGAGGCCCAGGGAAGTCACATAATCCACCTAACATCACCAAGTAAAGGACAAGAGGTTCTTCACCTGATGTCCAGAGACTCCCAAGAGGTCCATGGATAAATTCCAGGGCTTGTGAACTTGAATAGGGAAAAAATATATTGCATCTTTATTTTCACTAACCTCTAAATGAAATGTTATCTTTCATTCAGTTATTTAAAAATGTAATTCGGAGAAGGAATCCATAAGCATCACCAAATCAACCGCCAAAGGAGACCATGTTATAAAAGATTGAAAATCATCATGCCACGTCTTAAAGGAGGTTTAGGTCTGGTCTTGAGAGGAAAAAGCTTAATAGAACAGATGATCATCTGGGGGGGGGAGGCAGGTGCTTTTTCATTTTGGGTTTTATAAACAGGATCAGGAATAGGATCACACATTTGCACTTAACAAATGTTTGTATACTTGAATGTTTATTTAATTCAAATTAGAGAGACCATGATGGGTCCCTAAAAGAATTAAGAGCAGGATTAGGGGATATTGAAAAGGATATTTTGCATATGATGGGTATCTGGCTAGAGACTGAAAGGCTGACATGTGGAAGAGGGGATTAGTGTAGTGATTCTAGGTGACCTCAGGGGGCAAGACCCGGGGTGATGGATACAAATTGCAAAGAGGCAGATTTAGGGTTGAAATAAATGAAAACTTCCTAAGAATTAGATTTGGCCTGAATTGAGAGTAATAAGAAAGCACACCCTGTTCCTGCTCAGATGGATCTCCAGTTTATGATTGATAGATAGATAGATAGACAGACAGACAGACAGATAGATGGATCATATAAAGAAGGAAGGAAGGAAAAGATGGATAGATAATTAATAGATAGTTATAGAAAGATGATAGAAAGATAAAGTAGGAAAGAAGAAAGGAAGGAAAGAAGGAAGGAAAAATAAATGGGTGGGTAGATAGATAGATAGATAGATAGATAGATAGATAGATAGATAGGTAGATAGATAGATGGTATTTCGCATGTAGTTCTTTACATGTTGTCTCTCCATTAGACTGGGGCTACTTGAGAGCCGGAACTTTTTTATTTTTTTACTTTCTTTGTATGTTCACTGTTTAGTGCAGTACCTGGGTCATAGTAGGTATTTAATGAATGCTTGTTCACTTGGGTCAAGAAACAGTGAGTTCCCCTTTATAGGCAAAAGTCGTTCAATGTTATGTAACTCCTAGAAGAGATGTTTCTTTAAGTCTGGATTGGATTAGATGACCTCAGTGCACCTTCTCCAAACCCTTAGATTTAGTAGTGATTCTTTCATTTACCTTAAGGACTCCGGTAAATTTCCATTCCATCCCCTGGGCTCATAGAAGTCAATGAGATCACTGCCAGTGTTTGTGAGATACTGTGCTTCCTGCCATCGTTAAGTCCTGCCTGTTTTCTGTTTTGCCCAGGCTCTTTGGCAGCTCTTACTAAGTACTCGTAGCTTTAGTCCAGTTTCCATCAGATGGACTCCTACTGAGCGAACAGCAACCTCCAACAGGGTTGCCAGAGGATGAATGAACCAGAATGTCTGAGCCTTTGCCACTGGTCTCTCCGGGGCAGGATTAAGGGATTGTGGAAAGGATATTCAGAAACTCTAGGTATCTGAGCAGGAGCTCACAAAATCCATTTCAGTCAACATTCCTGGGATAGAAACAGAAAACTCACTGGCACCACTCACCTGCAGGCAACTGGCAGATAGAATCATCCTGGTGGGGAGTGTGCAAGGAACATTTAAACCTAGAAGGGAAGCCTGTGGTTCCAAGCCATGTGCAATGATCACCCATCTGTGTCCCTATTGCATTCCCATGAATAGTTAGCCTACTGCTTTAAATTTATCTTCCAGCCTTCCTGGATGTCGACCACCTTACAAAATAGGCAGTAATGGTGCTTGGCTATGCACTGTTGAACTGATTGTCAGACCATGGTGTTTCAGTCCTGATATATTTGCATTTCTGTAGTCAGTGTAGATAGAGTATATCTTTATTCAGCTTATTCAACCAGAGCTAAACACATGGATAACAGCATTCTTAGTCGTGACTTCTAACACAAAAGATGGCAATCTGTATGTATGTATAATATATTAATTTGAGAGCCCTGCCGCCTTTCGAGGTGAAATGTATGGTGTATGCGTGGGAGTGTTTCTCCAAACTACCTCTTCCCTTGTCTCTGAATTTTAGATTGTGATTTTTAGATTTTAGATGTGAGTCCCAGTCACCTTGATCAATATTTTTTTTCTCAGTTAATGTACAGGGAGACCTTTTTAAGAGGTAAAGTGCCCCAGTCTTTTCAGATGCAGCCATGACATCTCCAGTTACAATGGAAAGACTTCACTTGATGAAAAGAAATACTGATTAGGAGAGATGACACATATAAAAAATGAGATGTGGGCTCCGGAGAGGTTTCCTATTGCAAGGAAATTATCTAGGGGCTATGAGAACTTTTTACTTAATTGAACAAATACTTTCAGGCACCAGAGCCTTCCTCCATTCTGCAAAATCCATAGGCTCGTAATTGTCAGTGTTTATAACTAAGAAGCAGCAAAAATTGGGCCTCGGGATTCATGCTTCTTGCAAACCTGCAAATGGCTTTTGATGGAAGATGCTCTCAGGCTAGTCTGCCCCAGTAGTAAGTGGGCAGTATACAAATAAGGGGGAGTTGAAGATAGGAGCCTGGGTTTAAAGACGCATTCTTAGTTGGTTAGATATTTTCCTTGTACCTTCTGACCTTTGACGTAAGCTTTCCCTAGGCTGGCAAAGTGGGACAGATAAAAACGTAACCTTCTCAGTCTTCAGCCAGTACATCATCCAGAGCCATACCAGTCATCTTGAGCTTGGTTTGTGGGAGAGACATACGCTATAAAAGCAACTTGTTGCTCTGAATCTCAGTCTAAGAAAAACTACTGTGAGCAGCAGGGCAGAGTAGTTGGCAGCATTGGGAATAATGGTTCTCCCTCTACTTTTGTAATGAAGAGTAACTATTTGTTAGCTTCGATGTAATGTTAACACCTTAATTTCTGGAATCAGCACATGAAAATATTGACTGAGACTGAGTTCTTGATGTGAAATGGAAGACATAGAGAGTCAAATGCATTTTCTTACATTTCCATTCATTCCTGGCCTTAATGAGAGCAGAACATCCTGCTTTCATAGCACATCTTCTGGGTCACTACCCTATTTTACATTCAAATTCTTGGGTTGGGTCTCAGAGGGTAACTGCTCTCCTGAGTGACTATAAGTAGTAGCTCTGTAGATCACACAAGCCCCCACCAGAGTGCTTCCTTTTAACAGTCTGCTAGTAGAGAGAATTAGCTCTTGGACAAAATAAATAAATAAATAACCAGACATACACACACACACACACACACACACACACACACACACATTTACGAAGGTAGTCTAGTAAGAACAGTAGCTACAAAATATCGTCACTATCGCTGCTACCACCACCATCACCCAACTGCCTATAGAAAGAATGGGCAAAAGCCTAGATTACAATGTTAATAATACAATGTATATGTAAGAGATACACATCCAAGGTAATTTACAAATGTTGTACAACAAGGCCCCTTTAGCTTTTTACTTTTTGCAAATTCCTCAGGCCACACCCCATTGGGATAATGTCTCTGCTGGGCAAGATGGATCAGTTGAATTACCAGAGTCTGTATCTGTCTACAGCATGTTTCTCAGTTACTAAGGGGTTACTCTCTCTCTCTTAAATCTACAATGGGTGCCCTTCTCTGCTACCAGAGGGAGATCCTAGTACTTGAAGCTGCTTTCCCCCCCTCTCGTTACTGCCTTTCTGTATCCAGGTCTTCCAGGAGTCTCTCTGTGTTCCTTGCTAGATTCCATGTCTGCCACTAGTTGAATAACATTGCTTTAAAATGTTAGGTATGGAGGAGAAAATATAGCAATCCTTTTCTCCCACTCCAAGGTGGGAGCTGAGTTCCTCCACCACTTCTAGTTCTCCATCCCAGACTATCTTAGACACTGAATAGGAACTCATGAAGGATGTAGGTTCTTAAAGCCTTGTAAAGGTGTGTCTGATTTTTGTTCATCCAATGAGACTGTTCCCTTTAATTTCCTCTCAGGAAATATGGTTATACTTTGAAAAGGAATCATTAGAAGTTATCATCTTGTTATCCCATTAACACCTCATTATCTCTGGAAGTCACTTTGATTTCAGTTACTACATGAAGTAGGAAGGAGAAAGCCCCCTCTCTCTAACACCTTAAATGAATAACTTATTTGTTTGGGTACAAGTATGCTTTAAACTATAGCACGTGTATATACATGTCTGTATTCACTGAAATTTCTTTGCTGAATGTATGATCTCAATGGTGTAAGTAATCATTCCAAAGGTATAAATCACAACCCATCTGTACCTTCTCATATTCTGTGATTCTTATCCAGATCCAGGCTTAA
This sequence comes from Notamacropus eugenii, assembly GCF_028372415.1. Taxonomy (NCBI): domain Eukaryota; kingdom Metazoa; phylum Chordata; class Mammalia; order Diprotodontia; family Macropodidae; genus Notamacropus; species Notamacropus eugenii. The sequence continues at coordinate 43,337,656 of NC_092875.1, forward strand.
TCTTCTATAATAGAGCTTATGTTCTCCTGGCATAGCCTCCAAGAATCCAGGTCCCCCCCTCTCCACCCTTCCACCTGCTCCCACTTCACCCCCATACATATACATATATACACAGACAGTATAGTAAATAGGTCCCTGGACCTAGAAAAAGGGAGACCTGAGCTCAAATCTGGACTCAGACACTTACTAGCTGTGTGAATCCGGTCATCTCTGTTTCCTGAACTGTAAAATGAGAGTCATAAGAGCACCTCCCTGTTGTGAAAATCAAATGAGACGATATTTACATATTGCTTAGCACAATTTGTGACACATAATAGGTGCTTAAAATTTGCTTGTTTTCCTGCCTAACTCCCTCTTTTTCTCTGTTTTTCCCCTCACTCCTTTCTTTCCTTTCTTCCTTCCTTCCTTCTTTCCTTCCATCCTTCCTTCCCTACACATCCACAATGATAAGAAATCAAAGTAGGACTTTGTAGAGGTTATCTATATGTTAGACATTATATATTATATGCATATGTCATAGTATATTTTATATCACATACTGTTTAGCATATATTTTGTACTATAACTTATAATATCATACATTATATATTTTACATTATAAAATATATTGTTAGTACATTACCTGATATATTATACACACATGCATATATTTCTTCCCTTACAGGCTATTCAATTTGGCAACTACATTAACTTTCAATTAAAAAGAACATTATTGTAAAATTAATAATGTACTAAAAATAAAATTACTAAACACGATCTCTTAAGTCGAAGAGACTTTTATTGATGGAATTCTTCTTGATTAAGTTAACATTACCAATAACTACTATCCTCCTTTTCTCCCCCCACACTGTCAATGACTTTTGCCAGCTCTGAAGTTTTAACCCAGGACTGTTACTAAGACCAAAGTGGGGAATCAACAAAGGCGGTGGGAGTGGTTCATGCACTTGGTCTGGAATCTCTCTGCAAAGCCAAAATATGGACTCCATGAAGGAGCATTTCACATATGATATGGTAAAGTGGACATGCCAGCTGCCATCTTGAAATTTCCAAGGATAAAAGCTAGGGATGTCAGTTCTGTGTAATGCTTGAAGCATCAGAGGGGAATTCTTTAATTCAGGAGCTAGAGTCCTTCACACCATCCATAGAGTCCATCCACATCCAAAATGACTTCTTATCTCTGATGAGTGAATAAGTACTAATGACTACAGGGGTCTGGCATGCCTACTTGGGATGCCCTTTGTACTAGACTCATATTTTTAGGTTCACTTATTTAATTGGTTATGAAAATACAGTAAAGGAATCATGACCTATATGACTCAAACATAGAGGGTGGCAAATCCCTGGAGCTCATTTGCTAGTTGGTCTTTGCCTTTAACTGATCAGTTTTGCATGAGTCTGAAAGGTGGTACCCAACTAGAACCATGCTGGGCAAAATAAAGTTGTAATAACATTCATAGGATGTTAGGGCTTGGAAGAGGCCTTAGAGATGGGCAAGACTGACTCCTTAATTTTGCAGGTGAGAAAAGAGAGTTTGGAAGACACAGAGCTAATGTAGTCAAAATTGACTAAAAAGTCAGCCATCCCCACTAGAATCCAAGCCCCCTGAAGTCAAGGACTGATTAGTTTTTACCCTTTAGTTCCTGGAGACCAGTATCTTGTGATCTTGTGTGTGTGTGTGTGTGTGTGTGTGTGTGTGTGTACTTACACACCCACACGTATTTCTGGGCATCTCTAAGCTCATTGGTATGAATACATTGAGATAGGTGCCTCCATTCATATTTAATGCCTTTATGATTTGGGATGAACTTCACATTGGTATAAAAATGGGTGAGTTGGACTATATTGTCTCTAAGGCCCCTTCTGACTCTAGGTCTGGATGTTTTATCCTGTGGAACTTATCTGTGTCTTATCATCATTCTTGCCTAGGGTCCTCCCAACATTCTGAGTGATCTCCCTCCTTCCCTCCAACTATCCATCCATCCATCCATCTAACTATGTAACTATTCCTTCTCCCCCTATTCTTGGCATTTAACTTGGACAGAATCTTTTACATTCCTTCTTCCAAATAATTCCCGTCTCTCCATTGTCCCTTGGTTGACTCATCACTTAATCTTTCAAAAAACCTTTTCACATAGTATTAGTCATTCAACATATATTTATTAAACACCTATTATATATTAGGTGCTAGATATGCAAAACCAAAAATATATAATTATCCCTGCCCTCAAGGAGATAACAATCTAAGAGGGGAGACACTATGTAGAATATTTAAATATAATATATATAATATATATATGGAAATTTGGGGGGAAGGCACTGGCAGTTAGAGTGACAGGGGAAGACTTCAGATAGATATATAGGTAGATAGATATAGTTGTGTGTACATATATGTATATATGTATGTGTGTTACATATGTATGTATATGTGCATGTATATATTTGTGGATATGTGTGTGTAAATGTGTGTGGGTGTATTGTGTATTGTGTTAGCACATATCTTTAAAATCATATATGCATATACACACACACATATTTACACATAATTGCTGTGCATTAGGGGAAAATGAGTTCTTTCATTGAGAAAACCTGCTTAACACTTGTTTTGTACTATTTGTTGAAAGATACAAGGTGAATTTGACATGCTTCTTGGCCTAAAGGTTATAATAAAAGAAGATATATGCACACGTAACAGTAAAATGTGATAAGGTGGTAGGAAAATTTTTTAAAGAGCTATAGAATTTAGAATAGAAAGCAATCCATTTCAAGCAAAGGTTATCAAGAAAGCCTTAATGAGGCTGGCATCTGACCTGTGTTTTGAAGGAAAAACAAAATGTCAGCTAATAGAGATATCCAAGGAGGGCATTTAAGGTCTAGGGAAGGAAGAACATAAATAAAAGCTTAGAAATGGGACAAGTTCTACATGTGTTCAGTGAATGATGAGTAGCCGCGCTTGCCCAGACCAGAGGACACATGAATAGTAGCAGCTAACATTCATAATGTGCTTTGAAGTTTTGCAACGCATTTTACAAATATTATCACATTTGATCCTCACAATAACCCTGAGAGGTAATTACTATTATTTTCCCTGTTTCACAGATGAGGAAACTGAGTCTAAGAGAGTAAAGTCTTTTTTGTTTTGAAAGCTTAAATTTTTTTTTGAGAAAATTTAAAGTGACTTAGATGACAGCAAGGTGATATAGTAAATAAATCGATGGTCCTGGAATCAGGAAGACCTGAGTTCGAATACAGCCTCAGATACTTCCTAGCCATGTGACCCTAGGCAAGTTGCTTAGTTTCTGTCTTTACATCTATAAAATGGGAAGGAAAATAAGATATTTGTAAAAGACTTTGAAAATTTTAAGTGCTATATAAATGCTAGTTTTTTTCATCATTACCCAATATCACCAAGTGGCATGACACTCAAGACAAGTGTGGAATAATGTGAAAGGAAATGAACTCAAAGTCACATCAAACCTAGATTTGATCCAGGTGAGCTTTTGCCTCTCTAACCCTCAGTTTCCTCATCTGTAAAATATAAGCAATAATATCATCTTTGATACTATTGCTCAATTACTCTGAAAGCTGTAGCATGACCAGTGGTCACCCTAGTAAATAGTCTTAGCAGATGGAATGGTTGAGGGTAACCACATGGTCTCATTCCTATTGATGAGTTACAGGGATGTCTACTCAAGTATGTGAAGACTTCCCCTAGAGGAACGGGCAGATGAGAACTGATGTAGGCACTAAGGAGCTTGATTAGATAGCAAAGACACTGCATCTTGGGCCATCAGGAGTCATCTTGACTTTTATCCTGCCACTGGTCTTTGATGATTCTGGAAGAGAGAATGAGGCTGATAACTTTGTATAACTCTGCCTCAATTAAATCCAATTCACACACATCAAGACATCACCTATAATGTCATTGGTCCTCTTTGAAAACAAAGGATGAACTACGTATTGTTGTGAGGATGATGATGGTGGTGGTAAGAACTACCATTTCTACGATACTTTAAAGTTTGCAAAGCTAACCTCATCTAAGCTTCATGACAAGCTACAGGTAGAATTATCCCCATTCTACAGATGAAGGAACTGAGAGCCATGATAAATGACTTGTCCATGGGATCCCTAGTTACAAAGTTATCAGGAATGGAGTTTGAACCCAGATCTTCAGACTCTAAGTCCAATGGTAGTGGAAGGCAAGGTCCAGGCTGTTACTTCCCATTGAAGCTTCCCTTCTTTGGTCCTGGATTCATGTTGACTGGAGAACTGGGCATTGTGCAGGAATGCCCTGTCTTATCTTCATCAGTTCTTCCCCCTCCACTACTACCCCTAGTATCCTACCATCTCTCAGGCAGTGTGAGAACCTCAGGTTTATCAAAGGGACAATGAATATCTCAAACATGTGGAGGTTGGGTTAGGTGACTAAACCTTCCCCAAGGAGATAACCCCAAAGCCAGAACAGAAGCATGATCCTTTAGGATCAATGAATCAATCACATTTTTAAAACTATTGGATATCATCTGACATTTTGACAAGGTTGCCATCTCTCTGGACTTTTACAGCAACCTTCTGATTATTCCACAGTCTCTCCTCACTTATTGTATCATCCGCTCAGCTACCAAAGTGATCTTCCATCTGACCACATCACCCCTCAACTCAGTAAACTGCAGTGGTTCCCAAACATGTCCAGGATCAAATACAAAGTCCTCCACTTGGTATTCAAAGCCCTTCCTAACCTGTGCCCCTCCCCCCCCAAGTTTTCTGATATTTCTACATATTCTGTGTTTCAGTGGCACTGACCTCTTTACTGTTCCTCATGCATGATATTCCATTTCTCAACTCTAGGCATTTGCATTGGCTGTTCCCCATACCTGGAATGCACTGCTTCCCTGTCTTTATCTCCTGATTTCCTTCAAATCCCAGCCAAGAGGAGAATAAAGCATGGCTAGATTGGGTCCATGACCAAAATGGTGGCCTCAAAAATGAGCTCTTTAATGGGAGAAGAAGGCTGGCATCATACAGGAACATTCTAAAGAAAGACTGATATTCTAAGGGAAGTTGCAGGATGGAAAGACAAGTGAGGCATGGTGGCAATATCCTAGAGACTCAGAAGCACTGCTAGAGAGGAATTTCTCTCTCATGGATTCCCTTATGTGAAGGAATATTTATGGCTCACCCAGCTAGTAAGTTCCTGGAGTGAATTCCAAACCTATCTTTCTTATTCTGAGTCTAACACTCCATCCATTAAAGCACAGTGAGTGGCACATAGTAGGTGCTTCATAAATGTATATTGATTGGTTGGTTGGGTAATGAAGTTGTATATACTACAGAACATCCAGTCAGAGAAAGAAAGAAATGGGGAACTCCAGACACAGCCCCTTGAATAGAAACATGAAATATTATCAAAGGTTGACAATCTGGCCTTCTTTGTGATCTCATTTTGATAAAAAGTGGATCTGTTCAATTCTCACCTTCTTTTAATGATCATCCCACTGCCTCATTTATTTTTGCATTCACAGTGCAGGGCACACAGTAGTCACTTAATAAATGTTTATTGAGGAATGGATTAGTAAGAAATGATACTTGTGTTGAGCCATGAAGTTTCATAAAGGTAGAGGAAAGGAGGAAGTACGGTCCAGCAACAGGGGACAGCTAATACTTGTATCAGCAAATAGAATTGTTGTTTTGGTTCTTTGAGTCCCGCTGCATCTAGGCTCAAGCCAATATTTTTGATCCATGCCATCATTATTTCTTCCCTTGTTCACTTTTTTCAACTGAGGATATAATTCCAAACCTAGAAGGCAAATCTTGAGCAAAATAATTCACTGTGAGTCAACTAGAAGCTAAAATTTTTATGTGCTTCCAAAACATTCTAAGTAGCAAATAGATGGGAAAATATTCCAAGAAACCTCTCCCTAAATCAGGTTTTAGGATCATAAGCTCATAGATTTAGAGTGGGAAGGTACCTTAAAGGCCAAATGGATCCAATTCCATTATTTTAAAGATGAGGAAACTGAGGCCCGGTGAATCTAACAGGTAGTGAGTTTGTGTCATTTTGGTTGTGGGAAAGGCCTATTTTTTGTGGTGTTTACAGGAAAGAGACAGGTTGAGAGTGCAGAGGATAGAACGCTAGACATGGAGTCAAGAAGGTCTGAATCTGAATCCTACTTCAGACATTTACTAGCTGTATGACCCTGTGCAAGTCACTTAATTTCTACTTATTTCAGTTTCCTTATCTGTAAAATGGGGATAATAATAGCACTACCTCACAAGCTTATTGCAAGGATAAAACTTTGCAAATCTTAAAGCATTGTATAAAGGCTAGCTGTTGTTACCACATGGAAATTGCAATTCTATCATCTGTATGCACATAGTGAATATTGAATAACTTTTGCTTCATTCATTTATATAACTGATTTATGCTGATTTGACATTAAATTCTGCTTTTTCCCTTGTAGAAAATAATAAGAGAGTTCTGTTCTCCACTAGAGTCCTAATCTAATGTCTTATCAGAGCATGGAGGTGATTGTAAGCTCTGGAAGACCTGCCAACACAACACAGGCTGTGATATGTCATACCATGATGAAAAGGCTCTAAGTATAGGCCTAGTGACCATTGATTTATTGTCCATGGACCAACCTAGCTAAGTATGACAGGTCTCATTACCAGATTGAATCCAGAGTGATATCTACTTCTAATCCAGTCAATTGGGAATACTAATCTACAAAAGACATAGAGGTTCCTTAGTTACTGGGGGGTAGGGGAGTATCCACAGTGACAAAATCACATATCTTTGAGATGTTGGAGGATTGAATTCAGAGGTTCATCACCAGCCTGGTGATGGTACTTTCTTTGGCTACATACATATATCAGGGAATGCTATGAACTCACCTATCAGACTCCTCACTCTTTGGATTTAGAATCTGAGGATATAAGTTCAAATCCCATCTCTACATTCAGAGACATCTTAGTGGTTTTTTGCCGTCACTTCAATCTTAATCAGGTCTTAGGAAAAAGAACTGACTTACTTTCTAGGGGAAAAGACAAACAAACAATCACACTGTGAAACTCATTAGAGATGGATAGTAGCTGCTCTTGTTAAGCTCAGCTTATGCTCATTCATAATAAAGTAACTGAGTGACTAGAAAGTTTGTGAGTTTAAAGGTATGTACAAAAGAGATTATCAAACCAGTTATTAAGGAGTCATGAAAGAGTTCTATGTTTCCTTCTCCTGCTGCTGCTCAGTCTGGCCTCAGACACTTAGTGTGTGACCCTGTTTGCCTCAATTTCTTCATCTGTAAAATGAGCTAGAGAAGGAAATGGCAAGTGATGCCAGTACTTTTGCCAAGAAAACCCCAAACCCAAACAGGGGCATGAAGAGTCAGACACAGAAGAAAAAGGAGTGAACACAAGTAACTAAGAGTGAGAAGACATGAGCAGGGTGGAATTTGTACCATCAAATGGGAAACCCATATAGATAAAATCAGGGATCCATCAAAGCATCAAAGAGGTTGAGATACCCTCCTGGCTAGTGATAAACAGTTGCGGTTCCCATGGTTAATTCAGGCAGCAGAGGTGGCTAAAATAATCTGGCCTTCAGCATTCAGTCTGGCCTTATTCCCTATTCATGCCATTTCAATGAATTGTGTACCTGCTCTGTCTCATGAAATACCTTCATGTTGGGGTTATTATGAAATTAAATTAGAATTGTGCCAATAGATGAGCTAAAATAGCTACAGGGAAGGTCATAAAATCTTTAGCATGTGTATATGCATAAATATACCGCAGTAATCTCAGGGCTGCAGATGGATGTAAGATATTGTCAGATAGCACTAGCAATTAGGCCGTGAAGGTTTGGGAATGTAAAACTGATTCTGACACATTTTACACCATCCTAAACCAGTTGCTATAGAATATGGATCTCTATAGCTTGTATTAGGGTCCCTGTTCTCAAACACTGGTACATGCATGAGAACAGGGAGGATTGAAAGGTTTGCCTTTCACAGCTGTGCCTTACCTTGTAACTGATTCATTGTTGTCCAATCCCTGTGAGCCTAAGTACCCAGGCAGCTTACAGCATGACCTACTCTACAAGACTTCTAAAATCCTTTACAGTCTGACCCCTTTCTACCTTACAATCTTGTCTTCTTACAATTTACTCCCTTCCGCATGCTATACGATGCAATTATATTAGCCTGCTTACTTGTGTGCACATGTACAGGAGTGTACTAGGCATTCTATACAGCTTGAACTGGTTCTCAATTGTTAAATTTTCAATGTGGGCATTTATACCTTGGAAATAAGTAATGCCACAGATCATGGTTAGATTTTTTTTGTTTTGTTGATTGTCTATGCTTAAAAAGATGATTGGCAAAATATTAATATGCCAAATGAAATTTAAAAGTGTGTCACGTATGTGTATTTTGTTCCAGAGTCAGTTATTAAACATTTGCCATCAAGCTCCTGCATGTGACCCTCCATTTCCCCACTCTATGCATTTGTACTGGTCATTCCCTATGTCTGACATGTTCTCCTTTCTCTTCCTTTCCTTCTAAACTCAACTTCTGCAGGCCTTTCTTGGTTCTCTCTCCAGCTGCTAGTACCTTCCCTCTAAGATTATTTTCCATTCACACTGTATCTACACTGACTCTACATAGTTATTTGCATACGGTTCTTCCCATGAGAATGTAAGTTCCCTGAAGGCAGATATTATTTGACTATTTTGGGGGATATCCCCAGTTCTTAGCCTAGTGCTTGGCACAAATTAAATGCTTCCTAAATCCCTGTTGACTTGTTGACTGAGTCAAGAAGTCCAGACATGGGGGGGAGGGAAAGGAGAAGCACACAATTTTGAGGGAGGTCTATAACAGCTGCCTCAACCACAAAATGTATTATTTCTCCATAGGTTTTGTCTTCTCCTATTAGAATATAAGCTCCTTGAGGACAAGAACTGTCTTTGCTGTTGTTTTGTATTCCCAGAGCAAAGCAGAGAGCTTGGAACATAGGATATGGAATAAGACATATTTTTGTATAATAATCTTTAAAAAACAGAGCTGGCTTAACATCAAGTCATATTGGAGACTTCATGGATCTTATATTTTTACATATATATATATATATATATATATGCTGTCTCCCCCATTAGAATGTAAGCCCTTGAGGGCAGGGACTATTTTTACTTTGTATTTGTTTTCTCAGCTCTTAGTATAGTGTCTCCTACTTAATAAGTGGTTGTTAAGTGTTTGTTGATTGATTGATGAGTCCCTGTTTCCCGGCATCCAAGAAAAATTTAAACCACCAGAAGGGAGCAACCAAAAGAGGTCAGTGTTTGTTAAGCCGAATTTGAGTGAAAAAGAAAATCACTTATCAAACTTTCTACACCTGAGCTACAGCTTAACTGTGATTTTCACAATAGGCCTGAGAGAGGGAGAAAGGGTTTGTTCCAGATGATTCAGTGGCTGCCATTCTTAGACTGTGTTAGAGGCAGAGAATTATGTTTGGGGAAAGAGGGTGAATCTCAAAAGCATGTGGACACACACAAATGGAGAATATAAATAAAATTCTAAAAAGAAATTGTAGTGATCAAGGGATCACACAGATGCCCCTTATCTTGGGAACCATTGCAAAACCTCTGGTTTTCATGTCCTCAAACTCATCCCTGAAGAATAAATGATTTCCAACCCCAAGAAGAGGACTACTTGGTAAGAAGAAAGGAAGGAAAGTAAGGAGAAAGGGAGGGAGGAAGGAGGGAAGGAAGGAAGGAAGGAAGGAAGGAAGGAAGGAAGGAAGGAAGGAAGGAAGGAAGGAAGGAAGGAAGGAAGGAAGGAAGGAAAGAAGGAAGGAAGGAAGGAACAGACCATTAAGTGCCTATTATGTCATGCCAGGCATTGTGCTAAGTGCTTTACAAATTTTCTCATGTGATCCTTGCCACAATCCTGGGAAGTAGATACTCTTATTGTCTCTATTTCACAGTTGAGCAAAATGAGGCAGACAGAGTTTAAGTGATATACCCAGGGTTACACAGTTAGTTAATGTCTGAGGCTGTGTTTGAATCTAGATCTTCCTGCCCCTGAGCCATCTACTTGTCTCCTAGGTGTCTTGTAAATGAATGAATGAATGAATGAATGAATGAATGAATGAATGAATGAATGAATGGACAAATTAACTAAATAGAAAGTTTTAAACATTTCCCATGTGCCAACCTCTGCGCTATGCATTGAGAATACAAAACAGCAAAAACAGCCCTTGTCCTCAAGGAGCTTATATTCTAATAGTGGAAGATAAGTAATGGTCAGCAAGAGATGCTTTGTTTGGAGAAGTTATGGAGGTAGAAAGTGGAGCCATAAGAAAGTAGGTTGACCTTTCTTTTCTAGGAATAAGAATAGATTTAGTTCAATGATGATTCTAAAACCATAAAGGTGATTAGGGGACTGAAAGTACATACTGTGGGTGGGCTTTTACACATGGTAGGTATGAAAGTGTAAAATGAATGAAGCAGAGGCCGTCCTAGCAAGAGGGTAGTGGAGGCTGGGGGCAGGAACAGATTTATGATCCTTATTCTGAAGGGAGGGCGAAATGGTGGTGTGTTATGCATTTATGTAGTATGGTCTACTTGTAAGGACAACACAATCATTTTTATTCATTGTAGATGGCATTATTTCCATCTTAATACCCTGAGCAACAATGGTCAGACATGTAAGATAGATAGAACAAGTATAATGGGGCCATAAATCTGTTTGGACTTTTAAGTCTAATGCTTTTGCTTTATGACAGCTCTTTGTAAGGTGGAGTTGGGGTGTAGGTTATCAGTGCAAAGGATTTAAAGTTTTGCTATCTCTTCTCAGAAACCCGACATTTAAAAATATGGAAGCTTGGCACCAATAAAATGGGGTTGTACATGTAGGGAGAAAGGCTAGACTATCTTCATTTCAATGGATTTTATGACAATCAATGGTTACTCTTATAGAGTAAAGGCAAGGCAAGAAGCTTTTATTAAGCACTTTCTGTGGGCCAGGTGTCCTGGGAACCCAAATACAAGGAGAAAGCAAGATAGTCCCTGGCTTTAAGGAGTTTATAGTGTAATGAGGGAAGACATCAGGTAAAGAGGAGCTGAAAAAGGATGGAAAGACAAGAGAAAGGAAATTACCCACAAAAGTGGAGGGGCAGGGTAGATATAGCCCAAAGAATAAGGAATAGAAGGAAATACTTTTGTCTGATGGAAAGGTCATCATAGATAAAATACTGGACTTGGAATCATAGACTCATACTTTGAGAACTAGAGATAGATTTCAAAGGCCAACCTCTTCATTTTACAGAAAAAGAAACTGAGGCCCAGGGAAGTTAAAAAACAACTTGCCCAAGGTCACGTAGGTAGTCATAATCAAAAGTGAGATTTGAACCCAGGTTCTCTGACTCCAGAGGCATCCCAAAAGGCTTTGGATTTGAATTCTGACTCCAATACTTATTAGCTGTATAATTGTGGGGAAGTAGCTAAATCTCCAGTCTGTTCATCTCTCAAATAAGTATGATGATTTGTGTACTACCTGTCTTATGTGATTATCATGATGAAAGTGCTGTGTAAATCTTAATTACTTATGGAAATGTCATTGTATTGTATTATAATAGGACAAGTATTGGTATTTGGGTCAGAAACCCTAAGTGAAAATCCCTTGGTAGCCACTTATTACGCTTGGGTAGGTTACATAATAAAATTCATTTCAACAAACCTTGATTAAGCCCCTATTAAATGCAAGGCACTATACTAGGCACTGGGGATACCAAAAAAGCAGGCTTTATGCAAAGGGCTTACACTCTACTTGACTAGTCTGGGTTTCATTTGTCCAGATGAGGGAATTGGACTCAGGACCCTCCATTTCAGCTTTCAATCTATGAACCAAATGCTTCAGGAGACTTTCCCTATAACCACAGGCTTTGAAGTGTATCCTCCATAGTCTCAGGAAGGTGTTTTAAGAGTTTATCTCTGATAAATAACTTCACCCAATCTATTTAAAAAGACAAAATGTACCCATAACAGATTTAATTCTATTATACCTGGAGTAGATTAAAATATTCATTTAAAAACAACAACAAAATTCTGCTCTTGGACGGAGAGGCCTCAGTGCATCCTCCTTCATGAAGTTCAACTTCTGGACATTTGGTAATTCTGCCCCATTTGGGAATACTCAAGCCCTGTCTGTAAGTCACATGATCATCTGCTTGCAATGAGTGAGCATTTATTAAATGCCTACTATATGCTATGCATTATGTTAAGCACTTTACAAATATTGCCCTACTTTTCATCTTCACAGCACCTTGGGAGATAGGTACTATTATCCCCATTTTGGAGAGCAAGAAATTGAGGTAGACAGAGATTCAGTGATTTGTCCAAGGTCACACTAGTGATCTAGTAAATATGTGAGGGTAGATTTGAATTCAGATCTTCTGACTCCAGGCTCAGTGCTCTGCATAGTGTGCCATCTAACTACCTCAGGGTGATATATTTGGCTGCGCCCTGTGATTAATAATTATCTAAAGGAGCCTCATCAGTTCTGAATCTGTCCACCCAGTCTTGCTCCTTAGGAACCTTCTCATGGATGTATGGTAGTTTCAGTGATGGATCCTGAATAACAGGATTATAGAAATAGATCTGAAATTATGTAGTCCAACCACTATTTTACAAATGAGGAAACTGAAACCTAGGAAACTTAAGCTAAGTGACCAAGCTCACTCATGTAGTGAGTGACAGTTGGATTTTAACTAGACTCTCTGACTATAAGGCAGCTCTATGGCACCGTAGTGCATGGAATGCTGAGCCTGGAGTCAGGAAGACTCCTCTTCATGAGTTCAAAACCAGCTTCAGACACCTACTAGCTATATGACCCTGGCCAAGTCACTTAACCCTGTTGGTCTCAGTTTCCTCATTTATAAAATTAGCTGGAAAAGGAAATGGCAAATCACTTCTAATATCTTACCTAAGAAAACCCCAAATGGGATCATGAAGAGTTGGACATTAATGAAACAGCTGAACAACAAATCTGACTGTAAATGTAATATATTTTTCATGGATGAGAAACTCAAGCTCAGTAAGTTTACAGGAAATAGCCACATTCACACATCCAATAAATGGCGGAGAGATGCATAGGTAGCAAAGTGCTTACCTTGGAGTCAAGAAGACCTGATTTCAAATCCTGGCTCGGATACAATCATTTTTTGGGTTTGCCAGTTCATTTAACCTTTTTCAGCCTCAATTTCTTCAACTATAAAATGGAAACAATAATATCACCTATCTCCCAGGGTCATTTTGAGGATAATATTAAGTAAAGAGTTTTACAAACCTTAGCCATAGGTTCCCAAAGTGGGTGATACCATCCCCTGGAGAGTGCTGGAATGATGGAAGGCATGGGGAAGGGGGAGCCACCATAGTAACCTCAGGCGAAATTGGGGGCACGTTGAATAAAAATAAGGGGGTGGTGGAAGTAAGAGGAAAGAAGAGAAGAAAATTTTGAAAAACCAATGGTACATGTTTCATCTGTTCTGTAACAGAATTAAAGTCATGTAGTGATTATATTATTTTCCAGATAAACACACAAAATGCAAGTTATAACCAATCAGTGGTCAAGTCCACCAACAGGTCTTAATAAGCAAGTGTTGGCAAGTGAGTGTGTTGTGCATTGTCAGGAAGTCCAGCATGCATGAGCAGATTAATATGTGAGTGTAATGACTTGTTTACAGTTATGGCTACATGATGCAATACTGTGTCATCAAAATTTCAATGCAGGAAAAAACCCACAAATTTACAATAAATTATTAAATTTAAGATCTGTCATTTTTTAAAAATACATTTCATTTTTTTTAAATGATGCAAATCTAATTTAAAGGGTTAAAGAAACTCAATATCTTGGAGGTTTGATGCTGAGTAATTTTTTTTTTTGAAAAGGAGGCAGTAGGTCACATAAGTTTGGGAACCTCTACCATAGGCTATATATAAATGCTAGCTACTAGCTATTTGGACCCTGGTTCTCTGATTTCAAACTCATCCCCCTTTCCACCATACCTAAAATGAAGACAAACTGACTGTTAGAGAACTAGTGAAGAGAACTTTGCATTTATTGTCTAATTTGAACCTTACAATTAGCCCTGTAAAGCTGGTGTTGTGGTTGCGGTTATCTCTGTTTTTGAGACAAAGAAGGTGAAGTTTTCAGTGTTTAAGTGACTTGCACATGTTTAAAAGGCAGGATTTTAATGCGGATCTCTCCTGACTCAGGGTCTAGAGTAGTCTCTTGATTATGAAGTAATCTGACTTCAAAATGAAAACAGATTAGGATGACTTTTGACCTACCATAACTATTTACTTAGAGAGGAACTCAAACCAACTTTTCCCAGGGTAATCTAGAGTTATGCAGCTGCTAGACCATTCTCCCCTTCGTTAACCAAAATCAGGAGACCTTAACCCCTTCTAAAAACAGGGAAACTGATGGAAGGGCACAAAAGGAAGCAGACGTTGCAAGGAAGCCCATAGCTAGAATTCTCCTAAGCCTAAAGGGGAACCCTGGGCTGCTGGAGCCCAAAGCTCATACTGAATATTGATTTATTTTAAAGACGTGAATCATCACTTGTGAAGCAGCAGAGTCAAGTCATCGTGGCAATGTGGCAGAAATGGCTTTTGCTTGTAAGTCGTGAAATGCTAAAAGAGAATAAATGTTTAACTATAAACATTTGTCCTGTGCAGGTGGAGAACATAGATTGTCTGTGTGTACACGGACATTATGCATCGTAGCATTATAAATAAGGAGGGACCCACCAGCTCTGGCACCTACCAACCTGGTTGGGCCAGAACAGTGATATTTGTTGGTTTGTATGAATGTATCACCATGAAGTTCAAAGCTTTCTCTACAGCATTCTTTGCTGATATTATATTCAGACAAGAAAGGGGGTGATGCCCACTGAATGCAAAGCTAGCTTTGGTGTCGGGGAGACCTGGACTTGTAGGCTTCCTGGCCTTGTGAACCTTGGTGAATTATTTAATCTCTTGGGGTCCCCAGCCAACATTCCAATACTATCTAAGTTTCAGAACCTATGAGGATTTCTCTTTCCAGAAACGTCACTCCACCATTAAAATCTTCCTCTCTGTCTCTATCTCTGGATCTCTGTTTTTCTTTCTATCACTAGGAAGCTTGTTGATGCTATGGATAGCACACTGGGCTATCCTATAATATTATAGGATAACTCAGGAAGTTTGTTGTTATTAAGTCATGTCTGACTTTTCGTGGCCCTGTGGATCATAACGGACCAATATGATCCACAGGGTATTTTTGTTTTATTTTGGTTGGTTGGTTTGGGTTTGGGTATTTTTGGCAAAGATACAGGAATGATTTTCCATTTCCTTCTCCAGTGAATTAAAGCAAACAAAGGTTAAGTGACACAGCTAGTAACTGTCTGAGGCCAGATGTGAACTAAGGTCTTTCTGACTCCAGGTCCAGTGTTCTAACCTACTGAGCCACTGAGGTGCGCCATAGTAGTCAGGAAGACCTGATTTTAAATCCAGCCTCAGACATTTACTAGCTCTGTGAGCCTGGGCATGTCACATAATCTCTGTCTGCTTAAGTTTCTTCAGCTGTATTTCCCCAGATTGTTGTGAAGATCCAATTAGATGAAATGGGATAATATTTGTAAAGCACTTAGATACACAGTAGGTTTAACACACCGTAGGTGCTTAATAACTGTGTTATTCTCTCTCTCTCTCTCTCTCTCTCTCTCTCTCTCTCTCTCTCTCTCTCTCTCTCTCTCTCTCTCTCTCTCTCTCTCTCTGCCTCTCTTTCCCTTCTCATTCTGGATTCATTCTCTATGCAGAAAGTTTTTAAATTCTCAGTCTACATATCCAACTTTCATCTCTGTTGTGAGCTTCAGGCCCCAAATGCCAGCTGTCTGCCTGTGTCTTTGTGTCTGTCATTGTCTCTGTCTCTCTGTCTTTTTCTCCCTCCCTCCCTCCCCCTCATGCAAACACATACACACATACACACACACACACACACACACACACAAAAGCCACCACAAAAATAATACAGAGAAAAATATTCATTGAATTGATCAACTACTATGGCCATAGTGCTGTGATAATCAGTGGGGATGGGGCTACAAAGAAGTATAAATCCATCTCCTTCCCCTCCACAAGAAGCTCATGATCTATTTGGAAAGACAAGATGAACCGAACAGATCCAACAGATGTCTGCAGGAATATACAGTGTGTTTTTGGTACATTATAAGCAGACTGATCCAGCTGAAGTGGGTGGTTTTTGTTGGATAGCCATAAGAAAGAAGGAAAGAATCAAGCATTTATTGAGCACCTACTGTGTACCAGCACAGTGCTAAGTGCTTTACAAATATCTCATGTGATCCTCACAACTCTGTAAAGTAGGTGCTACTATTATCACTACTTTATAGTTGAGGAAATTAAGGCAGACAGAGGCTGAATGACATGTCCAGGGTCACACAGCTAATAAGTGTCTTAGGCTAGAGCTGAATTCAAGTCTTACTGATTCCAGGTCCAGCATTCTATCTATTGTGCCAGGAGACCATTAAGAATAGTCTGAGGATCTTGAATTTCGTTCTTTGGCAGTGGAGAGCAATTAAGGTTTTTGGAAAAAAGGAATGATAACATGAAAATGACATTTTTAATACACTGTTCTATATCACAATGCCTGTTGCTTTTCACTTATTTCAATCATGTCTGATTCTCTGGGACCCCATTTGGGGTCTTCTTGGCAAAGATACTGGAGCAGTTTGCCATTTCCTTCTCCAGGTCATTTTACAGATAAGGAAACTGAGGCACAAAGGGTTAAGTGACTTGCCATGGGGCACACAGCTAGTGTCTGAGGCTAGATTTGAATTTAGGTCTTCCTGATTCAAGGCCCAGCTTTATCCATTATGCCACCTACCTGACCTTATCATGATTATTCTCAAGAAATTCTGTTTAGGATCAAAGTGTTATGAAAGAAATATATACATGCATTTGTGTCTTTTGCATACTCAATATTCTCACCAAAGCAGTCTACTTGCAATTCTTTGAACACCACAGTCAATCTTCTGCCTCAATGTCTTTGCCTCCCTCCCCCCGCATCTTGTATGTTCTCCCTCCTCACCCTAGCTCTTATATCTCCCTACCTTGATTCAGAGTTTAACTCAGGTCCCACCTCTTACCTTTCTTAATATCCTCCCCACAATTTCTTGGTATATATTTTATATTTAGTATATCAACCTCATCTCCCCGCCCCCCAGAGGGAGGACATTTTTGTTTTTGCCTTTGTACACTCACCACCTAGTCTTGGTGGGGCAGCTAGGTGGTACACTGGATAGAACACCAGTGCAGGAGTCAGGAGGACCTGAGTTCAAATCTCACCTCAGATACTTGACACTCACTAGCTATGTGACCTTGGGCAAGTCACTTAACCCCAATTGCCTCATCCTGGGTCATCTCCAGTTATCCTGATGAATATCTGGTCACTGGATTCAGATGGCTCTGGAGGAGAAGTGAGGCTGGTGACCTGCACAGCCCTCCCTCACTCAAAACAAAGTCAAGTACAAGTCATGTCGTTATTTCTCTAATGGCATGGTCTTCTTCAGCAACAAAGGATGAACACACCTAGTCTTGCTAAATAAATCCTTATTTAAAGGCTGAAATGTATTTCTTAGACTAGAAAGAATGCTAAGTATAAAGAACGAGACATGTAAATGCATTTACCCCTATATGGCATGGATATGACAGCAGCCAGGATTATGAAAGACAAGCCAAGAAGTGGCTGGAATTCATGGGAAATTTTCAAAAATATGTGTAAAGCTAAGATTTGATGGGCTGGCTTCAATTGGGTGGCATTTCTGCAGGTACGTGCAGCAGAGACAGGCATTGCTGTCCGTTATATCCCCTGTGATGGATGTAGCAGCTTATTCTTCTATTTTAGAACTGTCTGCTTCACCATGTTGGGAAGTAGCCACAACCACTCCCACCATTAGAACTTTCAACTACCGAGCACATTACGTTTCCACAATATAAGCCTGAGTGTTTATTTTGGAAACACGGAACCCACCATTCTCTCCCCAGTCCTAGTGCCAAGTTCATCCTTCCTCCATAGAACCAATTTTCCCTGGGAACATTACCCTCTCTGAATTACTTTTCCTTAATGTAGATATGAAAACCTAATAGTCTCATTAAACAGGAGTCTAAATGAGCACAATGGAGGTGTGACCTCGATCTTTTCATTCCACTTTAATAGCTCCTACTCCCAGCCCACATTGGGATAAGATGCTTGCCTCAGTCAACAAGAATCCTCCTATTAATCTGAACTGTGAGGCAGAAAGAACAATTTGTAGCTTCAGTGGAAAGTGAAGTCCTGACCAAAATCCAAATGGGACAAACCGCATTTCAAGGAAACACGGAACATTCCCTAAGGTGCTTTCTTCAGGCAAGGGAGCGAGGCAGACAGCATTTGGCTCAGTTGAGGGCAACACAGTATTTGGTACAAATACTTAGGTGAGGACGGGAATGTTAGTTTGGCTTTTGTTCCAAAGGCACGCAGGATTCGTCTTCCACGGTGGTTTAGTTTAATGAAGCATTTTAGCAGGGCCCTTGTGCTCCTGACTCACTTCAGCCTTCATTTCTCTAGCTTCCTTTAAGACTCATCTCAAATTCCACCTTGTGCAGGAGGCCATTCCCAGTCTTTCTAGCTATAAATGCCATACCCTTTCAGACTGCCTCCCATCTACTAAAACATGAATATGTCTACGTATACATACACACACATAGATATGTATTGTATATGCATGTGTGTGTACACACATATTATATACTATATTTCCTAATAGATATATAAATATATGCTCTATATTAAAAACTATACGTACTATATATAACATGTTAAAAAACTAGGTACAGAGTACATGTATATATATATATCTCTATATATGCGTATATATTTATATTTATGTGTATATACAGTATGTATATATGTATATATGTGTTGTGTATACATGTAGAAAATATACATATGTATACATATACAAAGTACGTGTGTGTGTGTGTGTGTGTGTATATTCTGTATCTAGTTTTTTACATCTTCATTTCCACATTAAAGTATAAACCCCTTGAGGGCAGACCCTGTCTTTCTGTGTCCTTAGCTCTTATCACAGGAGCTGGTACCTAGTGCTTAATAAATTCTTATAGACTGACTGACGTAAGTCAGAACTCTACTAAGCAGTCTTAGTTCCAATGAGGAATTTGCTTCAAAGAAAGCCATTGATGGGTTAGTGAGTTCCCCAGGTCTTTTCTTGAATCATGAGCATTCTAGAAAAGTTCATGTTTGTGACCTCAAGTGGGGAGTCTGGACAGGACTTGACCATCCTTTCTTCTGAATGTTGTGTACTTAACCGTCCTCAAATCATCAGCGTAGAAGGAATCCAGGGGCCACATAGTCCAGTCATCTCACCTTACAGAAAAGGAAATGGACACCATAGAAGAATGACAAAGCTGAGGTAAAGGGACATTTTCTTGTCTTGATATCTGAGGGCATTACCAAGAAAGAGATAGAGACATAAGAGACTTCGATTGATGGTGTCACCATTTGCCCTGTCCTGAGGCTCTAGTTTCCTTCTCCTCTCCCTCCCCAGCTTTCCTGGGGTTTGGGAGGGGATCAGACTCTTATCGGAGAGAACTGAAGCATTCTCTTTCTGATACTATGAAGAATGAACACTACATCCTGGCTCACTACCATCTCCATTCCTTGCCTTATTTTCCAACCATTTTGTCCCCTGAGTTCCTTGGCTCTAATAAGTGAGCCTTTACCTTACCTTGCAGGGGACAAGTCTTCCACTGTATCTCCCTATTTCTTCTCCATGCACCTATTCAAGTACCCTCTTCTCTCCCCACCACTCATCTCTCCCATACCTTTACCTTCTCCTCTTTATCTGTCTTCCCTCATTAGGACAGAAGCCCCCTGAAGGGATTACACTAGCTTGCTTGCTTGTACATGTACCCCAGCTCTTGGCAAGTCATGTCAGCTCACTCAGCCTCAGTTTTCTCATCTGTAAAGTAGAAATAACAGTGGCATCTGCCTTAGAAAGATCACATGTAAAACCCTTTCAAACTTTAAAGTGGTATACAAATAAATCCTAGCCATCTTCAGATTCTGAAGGAAAAAATAGTTTTGACCATTGGACAATGGAGCTTGGGTGCCTAGAGTAGAAAGACCAAGTTGCTGGATGAGCCATTAATACCCATTTTACAATCTCTGACACCACAGGGCCAAGGTGAAGAAAGGTGTGAACATTCTTAGCATCAAGACAAATGAGCCTCGGCAATGGGATGTCAAGCAGGAGATGGGAAATGGTGGGAAACACTCAACCACCATGGTGATCTGCCAACGGATAGTTTCCAGTTCCAGGAACAGGTAAGAAATGGTGGAAGTCATTGTTATTGGAGCAGGGTAGGGGACAAGAATCCTGTGGTTCATTTAGAATGAGGTTCTTTAAATGCCCACTCCTACCATGACCTTCTTTGGTTCTTTACTGATGGGGTGAAAGAAGACTCCAATATATACCTCCCCTTAAGATGATACTAACCCCTAAGGCTCCTCCTTCCAAAAAAAAAGATACTTTCTTGTCTTGGAACATTTTCTTCAGTAAAACAAGCTAGGGCAATTAGGTATTGTACTGGAATTAGGAAGCCTTGAGTTTTGATCTTACTTCAGACACATAATGGCATGGTGACCTTCAGCAAATCACTTAATTTCTCTGTGCCTCAGTTCCCTCATCTTTAAAATCAAAGGGTAGAGTACTTGCCCTCAAAGCCTCCTTCTAACAATAAATCTGTGTTTCTCTAGGATGGGATGTTGACTATGGTTGAAAGGGGGTTATTATAGGGGTATGGCTCAGAGCTAGAAGCCTGAAATATTTGAGGTCATGTCCCTGTGCCAGTCCTAGTATGAAAGGAGGCAGGGGTCAATCTACCTCACCTCAATTAAGGTATTACAGGTCATAGGATCATAGATTTAAAGCTAGAAAGGATCTTCAAAGTCATTCAGCCCAGCTCACTCATTTTATAGATAAGAAGAAAAAAAACAAGGCCTTAAGTTAAGTAATTTGACCAAGGTCACATAGCTAGTAAGTGGCAGAGCTGGGATTTGAACCCAGGTTCTTTGACTCCAAATCTAGTGTTGTTTCCATTGTACAATGCTACCTCCCAGCAACCTTGTTGCTACTGTTAGCAGCTATGACAGCTACCCTAACTCCAAACATTTTCTTTAGGGGAACCCTAGGATGTGAACCTTCATGGCCCAGAAACACTTGCCATAACAAGAAACCCAATATTCTCAGCACATTACACTCATTTATTCTGATGATTCCATCCTCTGCTCTAAGAGGCTTGACTTAGAACTTCTATTAACCACTGCTTAGCAGAGCTATTAAACTCACAGCCTGAAAATCTGGAGGCACTTATGGTAACTACAGGACCATCTGGTGATCTATAACAGGGCAGCTTAGTTTCTGATAATAAAACCGGTTGGCTTAGGCTTCAGAAGGAGGAGGCAGTATTAAGAATGTTTCATCTCATTTGCAGAGATTTTTTTCTTCCTGATGCTCCATGTTTGCAAAGCATACTTTGACCCAATTGCCCTGTGAATATGTCATAACTCATTTGTTTTCCTAAATCACAAGCAACCCCTTCTACAAGAAAAAAAAAAGGGGGAAAAAAAGGTCTTGAATCCTTAGGCAAAGTTCTAAACGGATCTGCGACCTTGTTGATGTGGGTAAACCATGGATTGGAGCAGATTGAAGTCCATGCCTCCCTTCTTATTCTATGTAGCTCTTATCCAACTTCCTGCGAATGGGCAGGGCACCAAAGGTGTTGGGAGCCTTCCTCGTAACATTACATGGGTACCAACGAAATATACATTTGTGACTGAGTTATCCCTCAATCTGGCTGTATAACCAGCTTATGGTAGAGAAAGGATGGGATCAAGTAACTGAGGAAACTAGGACATTGTGCATATAAGTTTGTGTTTCAAAGTGACCATGAAAAAGACCATACTCTATCGAGCACACACACACCTTAATATAGTGCCCTTCACCCAAAGCTTACGCTAATTCTGAAATGATGTCATTTTATGTTATTCAGCTGTTTCAGTCGCATCTGACTCTCCAAACTCGAGGCAAAGATCCTCAAGTGGTTTGCCATTTTCTTCTCCAGCTCCTTTTACAGATAAGGAAACTGAGGCAAACAGGGTGAAGTGACTTGCCCAGGGTCACGTAGCTACTAAGTGTCTGAGACCAGATTTGAACTCAGGTCTTCCTGACTCCAGTCTTAGTACTCTATCTACTGTGCCTTCTAACTGCACTTTTATTTGGTACGTATCTTATCTGTGTATATGTTATTTTTCCTCAGCAGACTATAAATTCATTAAAAACTGGGATAGTCTCATTTTTGCCTTTGAATCCCATCCCCCAACCCACTTCCCGACACATACCAGGTGTTTATTAAATGCTTGTTGAAGGAATGGGTGAGTTTAGATATGTAAGAGATCTTAGAAATTGTTTAGCTCCACCCTGGCAGTTTTATAGAGGAAGGCCCTGAAGACCTGGTGTTAAGCTCTCTACCCAAGATCGTACAGATCTTGCCACCAAGTGGCAGAGCTGGAATTGGAACCCACGTCTTCTGGTTCTAGGACCAAATCCCAGAATCACAGATTCATGGCAACACAGAATTTGGGGTTTGAAATCAGCTGCTCCAACCCCCTTGTATTACAAATAAGTGAACTGAGTCCCAGAGAAGAGCCCAAAGTTACTGAGTGACTAAACAAAGACTTCAAATTGGGTCTTTTGACTATAAATCTGGTCAAAGGGCTGTACTTGAGGTCCTGGTGAGCCACATGTGGCCTCTAGGCCACAGGTTCCCCACCCCTGCACTAAACCATGTTTTTTTATACGAAAAAGAAGCCAGCTGTAAACCATAGCTTTTTATTAAAAAGCAAAAACATCTGGTATCCTGACCAGCTTACTGATTCAATCCAGCAGAAGTAGATAACCATTGCATGACATAGAATTTTCACAGTTTTGCAGGGAGGGAAGGCATAATGGAAAGGAAATGAATGGCTGAGATTGCTTTAAAAAAAAATAAAAACCACCTTGAAAGACAAATGAGGTTCGAAAAGTAAGTTGTAAGCAAGGCTGCCTGTAGTTATATCCATGGACTACACCAGTCAGGTTATCAAAACCCCAATTAAATCTCCTTAATCCAATTTGCATAAAGTCTAATTAACCCACAAAAATTTTAGCCTGATTATGCAAATAAAAGTAAATGTGTTAATTAACGAAGATTGAATTTGTGTATGTAAATAGTCCTTCCTTTTGGGTAGTAGGGCAGGATTGAGAGGGAGAGAAAATGAAGGATTTCAAGGAGCAGACCCTGAAGTATTCCATGGGTGATTTCAGTCATGTCAATGTGAGGTTGTGACAGAGTGGGTCCTGAGCAAGCCTGCTGAAGGGGATTTCCCTGCGGCTCTTTCCTTTCAGTGCAGAAGTCACGGATGCCATTACATTAATCAAGTCTGCCAAAGATTCATAGTCCTTAATGTCGAAATCATTACGTGATTCTCTTTGTCTGCTCAGAAGAGATTAATACCCAAGTTCGATGTTATTGGCAGTGGGGGATGGGGAGGTTTTGGGGACCCTGTGTCAGATCTGAAGATGGTAAGACTCTCTTAGAGACTTTGATGATTGGCATTAATGGTCTCAATGATCAAGGCATTTCATGTTCTATGAACTAGAATGTGGGCCTCAGCCCAGCACACTCTCGCCAGTGAGTTATAGATCCACCAGTATGAGCATCTTAAGATGATAGCTTGAAAGCTGATAGATTTAGATGATACAGTCTGGGGGTTCTTAACCTGGGGTCCATAATCCAATGGTGAACTTCAGGGGAATCTTAGATGAATTTTGTGAACTTGGATGGGGGAAAAGTTACATCTTTATTTTCATTCATCTCTAAATGAAATTTTGCCTTTCTTTCAATTATTTAACAGTCAATAGCCTATAAATACCTATTAAATACTTACTATGTCCAGACACTGTTAAGTGCTAGATGGACAAGAAAAAGAAAACTAGTCCCTACCCTCTAGGAGGTTATAGTCTAATGAGGGGAAAAAGGAAGTTATAAAATAGGGAGAGGGAAGGGCACCAGAGGGTGCCTGGCATGGGGGCAGGATGTTTGAGGATTCAAAACCTAGCAGAGCAGCTGATGCCAAAAATGAAGAGTTTGAAATTTACAAATTTTAAAACATGATTCATTTAAAAAGGATGGGTTCCTTCTCAAATTGTGAAGAGAAAATATTTGTAAAGAGCTTAGCACAGTGCCTGGCACAGAGTAGGTATTGGATAAATGCTCCTTCTTTCTCTCCTTTTCTCCTTTTTTCTATCTCTTTTTTCCCTCCTACAGTAAATAAACAGCATGGGGAATAAAATAGTCCAGATGACAGACAGAAGAACAGAACACGGGAAAGATGTGTAGCACTCTAGTCATTGAGGGATGAGGTAGAGACCAAAAGACCACGCCATGAGAGAAATGATGACATGACTTGCACTTGACTTTGTTTTGAGTGAGGGAGAGCAGTGCAGGTCACCAGCCTCACTTCTCCTCCAGATCCATCTGAATCCAGTGACCAGATATTTATCAGGATGACTGGAGATGATCCAGGATGCACTCAGAGATGTTGGGCCCTTTAGGTCAAGGTCTTTGCACAGCCCTCCCTCACTCAAAAACAAAATCAGGTGCAAGTCATGTCATCATTTCTCTGATGGCGTGGTCTTCTTTGGCAATGAAGGATGAACACAACAGAGGCCAGAAATGGTTTAGGAAAACAAACAAAATTCATGACCACGATGAATGGTCCAGGAGACTAAAGCTTCAGTTATTAGAATAGGCTTCTAGGTTATCTAAATGTGGAAGCCAATAAAGGACGACCAGGAACTTCCTACACTTCATGGGTACCATGTTGTTGTATACCACAGATACTCCAATGCCCCCCCCTTCCAGATGTGTCTCCTTGTAGAAACTAAAGGGGTTGTGTCTATCTGAACGAAAACTGTAACATTGCTGCATATACCACTGTTAAGTAAACTTCTTTTGGTTGAAAACTAAAAAAAAATTAAATTTAAAAAGGGAATTCTGAGAAGGAACCCATAGATTTTACTAGCCTTCCAAAGGAGTTCAAGTGACCCAGGTTAAGACCATTTAGACTAAACTCCCTCATTTTACAGTTGAAGAAACTGAAACCCAGAGGGGTAAAGTTGTGTGTGTTCCTGATAAGGGACAAATCTGGAATGTAACTAGAAGAAAATCCCCCCTCCCCCACTACATAAAGAATGGAAGTTCCATGGGGCCGCAAACTATTTGTTATTTGTCTTTGTAGTCCAGTGGAAAGACCTCTGCAATTAGGGTCAGGGTAGCCCTGGCTTTGCTTGAATCCTGCTCCTGACTGGAATCTGTGTGACCTTGGGCAAGTCCCTTTTTCTTCCTGAGATTTATTTTCTTCATTTCCAAAATGGTGAAAGAAATAGATGGGTACAAATATTTATCAAGTGCCTACTATGTGCCAGGCACTGTGCTAAATCTCATTTGATCTTGACAACAACCTGGGGGACAGGTGCTATTATTATCTCTATTTTACAGTTGAGGAAACTGAGGCAGACAAAGATTGAGTGACTGAGTAAATGCTTGAAGCTGGATTTAAATTCAGGTCTTCCTAAGTCCAAGCCCAGAGATCTATCTATGATACTATGTAGCTGGTATAATTCCCAATGTACAGATCTAATGAGAATTCCTGACGCCTACTATAATATCTGGCATGCAGTAGGCACTTAATAAATCCTTGTTGAATTAGACTGAAATGCTGAGAACCATTCCTAACTTCTAGGTAGCTCCATGACACAGTGAATAGAGAGAACAATTTGGGGTCAGGAAGATATAAGTATGAATCCAGCCTCACGCATGTACTAGCTGTGTGACTGTTTTGTGCCTCAGTTTCTTTTTCCTAAAAAATGGGGACCATAATATCACCTTCCTCCCAGGGTTGTTGTGCAGATCAAATGAGATAGCATATATGAAGTGTTTTGCAAACCTTAAGGAGTTATATAAACGAAAGTACTACTACTACTACTACTACTACTACTACTACTACTACTACTACTACTACTACGACTACTACTACTACTACGACTACTACTACTACTACTCTACTCTTTCTCAACCACCTCCATCATAAATCTCATTATTTCAGACTACTCGTAATTCTAAGTTAAAATCCTAGATAAGGTGAGAGGCTATATGGTTTAGTGCATGACATGCTTGTTTTGGAATCATGGAAACCTGAGTTTAAAACCTACCAGATATTTGCTAGATGTGTGAGCATGGGCAAGTTACTTAATCTTTCTCAGTCTCAGTTTCCTCATTTGTTAAATAGGGATAATTATACCTGTAGTATCTGCCTAGCATGGTTGTTGGGAGATACAAATGAGGTAATATATGTAAGGTGCTTTGCCAACTTTAAAACTAATCCATCAAACAATGAGTAATCACTTATGGAGCTTATATTCCATTAGAGGGAAATGGGAGGGAGAATATTAAGAACTAAGGGGTCCAGGAAAGGTTTCATGTAGGACATATTCTTGATCTGAGTCTGGAAGCCAGTTAGGGATTCAAAGAGCCTGAGACAAGGAAGGAGAATAGTCCATACACGGTGGATATTCCATGCACCTCCTTAAAAGGACATGGAATGAAATGTACAGGAGAGCTCAACTAAATGGTTTTGACTAGAACATAGAGTGTGATTGAAAAATAACTTAAAATCACCTTGGAAAGATAAGTTGAAACAGGATTGCAAAGGGTTTTAAGTGCCAAGCAGAGGAGTATATTGCGGTTTTTTTGTTTTGGGTTTTTTGTTTTGGTTTTGGTTTTTTTTTTTTTTTTTTGGTTTTTATCTTGGAGGTAATAGGGAGTCACTGAATCTTCTTGAAGAGAAGAGTGGCACAGTCAGATCTGTGCTTTAAGGATTATAATTCATATTCCCAAAGGACTCGATACAAAATACCATCTGCATCCAGAAAAAGAACTATGGAATCAGAACACAGAATGAAGCAGACTATTTTCTCTTGTGTTGTGTTTTGTTTTGGTTTGGTTTTTCTCATGATTTCTCCCATTCATTTTAATTCTACACAACATAACTAATGTGAAAATGTGTTTAATAAAAATGTATGTGTAGAACCCATTTAAGACTGCATGCCATCTTGGGGAAGGAAGGGGAGAAAATCTAAAACTTACGGAAGTGATTGTTGAAAACTGAAAACAAATAAATTAATTAAATTTTTAAAGATGGTTTTAAAAAAGGATTATAATTCAATAGCCATGCAGAGGTTATATTAGAGAGGACAATGCCCATTAGGCTATTGCAATAGTCCAGGTGAAAGTGTGAGGTTTTAAATTTGAACAACAGCCATGGGACTGAAAAGAAAAGAACAGATATGAGAGATATTTTAGACATACAACTGGCAGATTTTGTCAACTGATTGGAGAAAAGGGATGAATGAGAAGGAAAAGTTGAACACCCAGATTGCAAAGCTGGGTGACTAGAAAGATGTTGCAAGAAACAGAGAAGTTAGGGAGAAGGCTGGGTTTTGGAAAAATATCCATGAGTTCCATTTTGGATGGTTCTTATAGGATAAGACATTAAAAGAGTGAAGAGGAGTGAATATGTAGATCTGTATAACTATAATTGAACTCTTGGGAACCAGTGGGATTACCAAGATAGAGTTTGTAGAGAGAAGAACCCTCTTAGGTCCCAGGACAGAGTCCCAATCTTCCCTCATGTAGTGAGGGTAGGACATGAGGCTTGGGGGATGGGATATGCATGTTTTCAACAAAGGAGACTGAGAGGGAAAGAATTATCATATAGGAAGGAGAACCAGGAAATGGCAATGGTGATGACAGAGTGGAGAAAGACTATCCAAGAAAAGGGTTGCTGGTAATTGAGATAGAGAAATCTCAGTAAACTGGTGCCATTGGAAAGCCACATTGCAGTGGAGAGAACGAGTGTACACAATCGTTGGGGGTTTTGTTAGATTTTTGTTTGTTTTTCTCTACGAGCTTAACTGTGAAAGAAAGACTGAAATTTAGGAAACCAGCTTATGGTAATAACAGGGTCAAGTGAAGTTTGTTTTGTCTTGTTTCAAGGATGAGAGAAACTAGGTACATTTATAATCGGGGAAGGAGTCTCTTTTTTTCCCTCTTTCTTTCTGCCTTCCTCATTGCTAAGGGAGGAGAGGAAACTCAACACCTCCTCAAGAGTCCACTTCAAGCCCTAGGAAAAACTGGCAACCTCACATCTTGTTAGATCTGTACAAGAGGTAACCATACAAGGTAGCAACAGATCATGCCTTCTTGGTCAGTGCTGGGTACTGTGACCACCTTGACCAAAAAGGGGGAATGTATTAGTACCCCTGACACTGGATGGCCATTCTTACTCTAAGTCTATGTTACTCTGATCCTATGAAAATAAACTAACCTAAATAGTGACTCAGATGACTGGACTTACATAAAGTAGGGCAGATGAATGAGGAAGATACATCCATTTCCTCTCAAATTACCTGTGGTGGGCAACTCTCTACTCTGTTTCTATTTAGGACAACTTTGTTTTGTATTAGAGAAAGTAGAGAGTATGCACTGAGTAAGAAACTGGTCAAATCCAGGTAAAGATGCCCCATGATAGGCTGGGTATGTGTCATCCATTGGGATAAATTTCAGAATGCAGTTATGATGTGGTGCCTTCATTATCCTCAACTCCTTTTCCTACTCTAACTGCCAGGTCTCCTGGAAGGTAGGTGGCACAGTTCATAGAATGCTGGACTTGAAGTCAGAAAAATATCAGTTCAAATCCTGCTTCAGACAGTTACTTGTGTGTGTTTATCCCTCATTGCCAAAGAAGACCATGCCATCAGAGAGATAGTGACATGACTTACACTTGACTTTTTTGAGTGAGGGAGGGCTGAGACAATTACTAGTTGTGTGGGCAAGTCACTGAACCTCTTGTCTGTCTCAATTTCTTCACCTGTAAAATGAGGATGGAGGATGATAATAGTACCTATATCCCAGGGTTGTTGTAAGGATAAAAAATGAGATGATATTTGTAAAATACTTCGTAAAATTTAAAACATTATGTAAATGCTAGTTTTTATTACTATTATTATCCTGACTTGAAGGCCATTACACTATCCGCCATGACCTACTGCTCTCTTCTAATATCTATTTCTTTCTAGTATCTAATGAGGGATCTTTCACAGAGTAGATAAACATTTACATCAATTCAATACATTCAGTAAACATTCATTAAATGTCTACCATGGTTTCAGCATGGTGCCAAGCCCTGGGGATACAAAGAAGAGGAAAAAAAGACGTTCCTGCCCTCTAGGAACTTGTAATGTAATGGGAGAAGACAACACCAAAAGAAGCTAAGTTAAAACCAAGCAGAACTTGATGGAAAGTGGAATGAATTCAAATCCTGCCTTCAGCAAAGGAAGACTTTGGGAAAAGTTAGCTGCTCCACCCTCCAGCCTCCAATCAAAGAGGAGAGGAGGCTAAGAGAGAGGTAGGAAGATGTTGAGTATCCAAGGCTTGATTTAAAGCAGCCTTATAATGAGATTAGAAGCAATCATCTGAGGCTAGGAGGGGCATCTTGTTCCATGGAGTTGAAACCCAGCAGAGCTGCTGTTGGAAAGTGGATCGAGGTGTTCTTCAGGAACCAGCCTCTGGGGTATCCATGAGAGAGGTTGTGTGTACTGTGAATGAAAACATCAGATCAGATAATACATGCAAAGCCCTTCCCAAACTTCTCTATATAAATGAGAGCTCTTATTATTGTTAACTAAGGAACTGTTAATGAGTGAAGTCCTTTTGGGTGGGTAGATGGATGAATGGATGGATGGATGGATGGATAGATGGATGAATGGATGGATAGATGGAAGAATGGAACACTTTTGAAAGTCATTTGGAAATATGAATACAAGCAAGCTAGGTAGCTCCTGCCTTCAAAGATTTTATTTTTTCATAGAAGACAGCCCATATAGGGGAGTAGGGACACTCCTATATACGACTCTAATAAACTGTAGTCTTCCTTGATCAATCTTTACCCACAGGAGGGAAGAAGAGGGAAGTCACTGGGATAGTGCTTGGAGTCATGCTATCTAATTCCTCTTTGTCAGGAATACGAGGGCTCCTGGAGCTAGATGTTAAAAGATAGGTGAGAGAGGAGGACGGAGGAAGGGAGGAATCAGATTAGAAGGGAAGGTATGTGCAGTGTGCTGCTTATCACAGAGATGGCTGGGAGGTGGTGTGGTGAGCCTGAGGTCAGGGAAAACATGACAAATACCCATCAGTCAAGTCCCTGGGGTCCCAGGAGAGTAAAGGTGAAAAATGGAGTAGGATCAATAGGACATAGAGACGGCAGAGAGGTGATTAACTAGTGGAGATGGGTGCAGTAGCAAGAAATGTTTATTTAGAGGCAGAGAATCTGGGTTCACATCTTGGTCCTGCCATGTAACAGCTGTGTGACCTTAGGCAAATCGTAGCCTCTCTGAGCCCCCTTTCCCATCTGTATAGTGAGATAATCCTCTAAGATTCCTTTGGCTCTATACAAATCCTTGTTTATGAACGCTTTAAGTTTGGAGTTTTTTGTTCTTCTTTCTGTTTTCTTAAAACAGTTCCTACTTGTAATGCTTTTATAACCTGGAGACATTGTAATATCCATTCCTCATATTTATACTTACCTAGATGCTGGGCATCTACGTGGTACAATGGATAGAGCACCAAACCTGGAATCAGGCATCTCCGAGTTCAAATTCAGCCTCAGTAGTTATGTGACCCTGGGCAAGTCATTTAAGCCTATTTGCCTCAATTTCCTCATCTGTCAAATGAGCTGGAGCAGGAAATGGCACACCACTTTAGTATCTCTGCCAAGAAAACCCCAAATAAGAATGAGACAGTACTGAAATCACTGAACAACAGCAAAGATTCTGTTACCTGGGTGTTTAAAAGGGGCCCTGTTTGTGATGGTGCTTGGTACCCAGATCTCCTTTGAAGAGGTGGAAAGGGATGAATTTCTTTCACTGGTCTCAGAATGTCTTGCATTCCAGTACATTCCTCATTCCCTCCAGGATCAACTTAAAACTCCTTATTTGACATTTGAAGATGACCTCCAGACACTCTGGTCCTGCTATACTGGCCTCCTTCCTGTTCCTGACATGCACTGACTGCCCCTTCCTTATGCTCCTTCCCCACTTCTGAACCATGTCCCATCTCAGTCTCCCAAAAGAATTCTGCTTCCTTAGAGATCCAGCTTAACCACAACCTTCTGTAAGGGATTTTCCTCTGTTTCCCTGATTGTTAGTGATTGTTTAGTATGGACTATTTAATTGATATAGAGAAACCCTTGAAAGAGGAAACTCCCTTTACTATTGTAGGTTGGCACCTTATGTGAAATGTATATTCTTAGAGACTAGTCCAGATCACTGAGAAGATAAGTGACATGCCCAGGATGACACAGACAGTATGTGTTAGAGAGCCAGGACTTGAACCTAGGTCTTTTTAGCTCTGAAGGCAACTCTCTATCCATTTTGCTACAGTTGCCTGAACTGGAAAAAAGAAAAGATGAAAAGATGGATAGGGAAAGGAAGGGAAGGGAATGGAAGGGAAGGGAAGGGAAGAGAAGTCTGTGAATATGTTTGTTCCTCTTTGTAAATGATCACTGGGTAGGAAAAACTGATGAACTAATGAACTGTTCTGCAAGCTAAGGGACCCTGGCTTTACCACCTCCTGGAATTGCATCCTTTGTACACAGTGTCTAGATTAGGGATGGAGGGCTTGTTAGGAAAACTGTCAGACAGAAAAGCTGCTTAGATGTCACACTTGATCCCCATGGCCCTAAACCTTGGAGAGGCCTGTGGGCTTATGGTCCTGCAACCATCTGTCTGATAAGCCCCTCAAACCCAGAAACACAGTTTGCACCTGGTATGCATGTAGCCCGGATGGTGTCACATTTAATATTTGGTCCCTCAGATTAATTTTTCAACAGAATGAGCATCTCAACAGTCATGCAAAATGAGCTAACAACATAGAGGATTGTACTTTATATTAACAGGATGTAAGACAAACATAACAATTAGCATTCTGCCCAGATCCTTCCTCCATCAGTGCCGTATGACTATAAGTGATTCAGGCATGAAACAAAATGCCCCTGTGGCTGCAGGAAGGGAAGCAAAGTATGCGAACAGCATGTGTTAAACATGGACACACTTTGTAGTTCTTCCAGCCTGTGTGGCTCGAGGAACTTCCTCTACTTTCCCCTCTGTCTTCCTTCTTTCAATTCCCAGTGTTCCCCCTCCTGCCCCAAACCTGGCATTCCCTCCATTCTGCAGGCAGGGATTAATTAAGAAAGAATGTCATGAAGGTTGCTTTGCCCAGAATAGTGAAGTGTAGAAACTGCTGCTGCTCCCTTCTGCCCCCACCCTCTCCCTATCCTCCCCGTTTAATCTAGGATCTCTTTGGTTTACAGCTGTTACCACTCATGCATCCAGATGTTGGGTACCTTTGAGTCCTGTGTCCCTGCTGGGAGACAGGTGATCAGGTTGTACAGTTAAGGCTGAGTCTCTGAGGCATCTTGGGATGTGACATCAGAAGTGTTTTTGCTAACTTGTCTTCGTTTTGAAGGGTCACTTACTCAGGAGGAGACTGGAGTCCTCTGACTCCGAGCCCTGGACCTCTGTGTTCTAGATTCCTCCCCCTTCTGGACTGGTTCAGGGAATAAGATATTTTTGGAAACTGTGTTGATTTTTTCAGGTTAATGGGGAACTATTTAGAGAGATCAGAGAGAGCTTCTGGGAGAGACGAGAGTTGCCTTCAAAGGCCGAGGACACAAGTTAGATATTTGTTTGGCCCAGGTGGCATGGCTTTGCTCTCCGATCACTGATTTCCACCCTAACTCCAACCAGACCCCTTGAAAACATGTTCCATTGGTTGCTGTTTGTCCTTCGTTTCCAAAGAGGAACATGACATCAGGGAAATGATGACATAACTTGCAGTTGACTTTGATTTGAGTGAGGGCTGTACAAAGTCATCAGCCTTACTTTCTTCTCCAGAGCTATCTGGGTCCTGTGGCCAAATATAGATCAGGACAACTGGAGATAGCTCAGGATGAAATGGGAGACCTTAGCCCTTTTAGGCTGAGACCTTTTCAGCTTCTCACTTTGAGTGAGGTAATGCCCATTCAGGGAATAGACTTTTTTAAGAAATGGGTCAAGGCATCTTGGGGATGGAGGGGAGAGGGAGAGGGAGAAAATTTGGATCTCATGGAAGTGATTGTTGAAAACTGAAAACAAATAAACTAATAAATTTGGAGAAGAAAAAAAATGAATCAAGGGACAGCTCCTTTAATTAGAAAGAAAAGCAAATCAACTGGCAGGACAAGACCCTCAGGGTTGCTGTTCCAAAGAGAAACAGTTACCATTGACATTCACTGTAAGCCAGAGTGAACTGGGTTTAAGTTATTAAGGAGAGGAGGCGGGGGGGAGAGGGAGGGAGGACAAGAAAGGAAAGAAGAAAAAGAAAAGAAATCTAGCCAGTAAGCCCCAAGTTAACTGGGCAGCTTCTGACCATCAAAATTTACCTTCTTTTGGAGAGGAGGAGAGGGAGAATGAATGGGGACCCAGCAAGTTTGATAACTCAGCTCATCCTCTCCCTCTCCCTCTCCTTTTCCTCCCCAAAGAAAGGTAAATTTTGTGCCATTGGTCATGGGCAGCTAAACAATGTCTGTGGGTGTGGACTCCATCCATCCATCCTTTCTGACAAGCAGAGACAAAAACTCTAGGCTCATGTTCTATCAACCTCATGGCATTGCTAAATCAATTAACAAGCATTCATTAAGCACCTGCTTTGTTCCAGGCACTGTGATAGGCATTCAGGATACAAAAACCCAAAACCAAACAGTCCCTGTCATCAAAAAGCTTCCATTATACAGAAGGAAAAAACATGGACACATCTAAGTAAATAAAAACTAACAGCCATCACTGATACAGCCTTTTACATGTATCATCTCCTCTGAACCTCAAAGCAACCTGGTGAGGAAGGTGTTATCATTATCCCCATTTTACAGATGAGGAAAGTTAAGCTTCCAGAGGTGAAGAGATGTGCCCAGTAAATATCAAAGCCAGGAGTTGAACTCAGGTCCTCCCTGGATCCAAGTCTAGCACTCTATCTGTTATACCATTAAATACAAAGCAGCTTGGAAGACACAATAGAAACTAGAGAGCTTAGAAAAGGTCTCTGGTAGATTAAGATGGACCTGAGCTGGGCTTTGAATGGAACCAGCAGTGGCAAAATGCAGATGTGAAGAGGGAGAATATTCCAGGCATGAAGAAAGCCTGTGTAAAGGTACAGAGATTCAGTTCAACATTCAATTACACTCACCATACAAACACCATTACCAGACAGAGATTACACAGATTTTTAAAATGACAAGGCCTGCCCTCATTGAGTTTAGAGGATGAAACAAAATACACAGAAAATTGTCATACAAGGTAGGAATTGATGGAACCAAAGGAGACCTAGGACCATGTAACATCCAGAGTTCAGGAGGAAAATTTGAGATGGCTTATTCTTTCACTGCTAAATAAGAATTCAACAGGTACCTAAAAATAAATTTAATTCAGGATATTTTTACTTGAATGAATGAATGAATGAATGAATGAATGAATGAAAAAGCATTTACTAAGAAATATCTGCAAAGCAATAGAAATGCCATGAATCCAAGGTGGGAACACAAATCCACAAGGATAAGCAACTCCATTGCATCTGTCCTCTCTATTACGTCCCCGTACATGTTGTTATTTCAGGGGTACAAAAGGGTTTTTTTGAGTCTATATATGACCTATGAGACTAACTGGAGCCCTGCTTTCTTATAGTAATTAAATTTGGCTTCTATAATATGTCTTTATCAAGAGACTGACTCGGTCCCAAGTGATATTAATGCATAGATTTTATTTTAAAAGAACAGGAAGGGACCTTGAAGATCTTGTCCAACCCCCTAATTTTACAGATGAAGAAACTGAGGCTAAGTAACTTGGCCAAGGTCACACAGAGAGCAAGCCACAGAAGGATTCAATAATCCAGCTTTCTCTGTCATTCCTTCACCCTGGAAGCTCATTCCACTCCTGGACCACTTCTGGCATTGAAAGTACTCTCTCAGACTGTGAGGTTTCACTTTATGATTGGTTCCTCCAAGAACCTCCAGTTTTGGGGAGGACACTCAGACCAAAGACCCTTCACCTTTTGTAGGTTCATTTCCACTGGACCTGCTCTATTAGTCCAGTTCTGGATCCTTCCTTCACCTTCCACTTTTCAGTTTCATTTTATGTGTTGTTAGTGTCATTCATTAGAATCTAAGTTCCTTAAGAGCAGGGACTGCTTTTCTTTCTGCTTGTATTTATACTTCCAGAACAAAGAGCCTGGTGCAGTCATCACTCAAATATTTGTCAACGGACTGTTTGAACGGACCACCCAGGTGATACTGATTTCTCGGGATTGGCTTTAGAGAACTTTGGATTGACTTTAAGAATCAGCCAATTATAAAGTGAGGCCTAGAGGCTGGAGAGAATGCTTTCACTATGAGAGGTAGTCCAGGAGTGAAATGAGCTTCCAGGATAGAAAAAGTTTCTTCAGAATGGCAGAGAAATACTCATGTTTCCTTATTGGTAAATTGAGGAGGTTGGGTGAGGTGATTTCTAAGGCTCCTTCTACTTCGAACGACGTATGCTTTGAAATATGTCTGCAGCTTTCAGGTAGTGAGACTGATCTGTATTCTCAGTACTGGTCTGAAGCACTTGGGTAGGAGTACTATAGAATCACCCATGTTTTCTGCAAAGGTCATCCACATTTTTCAGCTCCTGAAAAGCCTTTGGCTTTAATAAACTTACAGAACTAACTGCGTACCAGTCAAGAATCTTTCTCTGGGGCATACAGGTACCTCTGTACACCCATCTGGCTAATTGGTGGGAAGGTTAATTTGCCTTTTCCATGTTAACATCCCAGGATGAGGTAGTTTGGTGTCTTGGTTGGTTTTTTGGCGCTGGTTGTTCATTTTTCTTCCTAGAAGCTCATGTCGTGAGAGAGAGTACTCAATGGTGCAGGGACCATTTTTTACTCTCCTCCAAATAGAAACATCTGCCGGAGCCTATAACCAGCCGAGTTCAGAAGGAGGGCATCATCCTGCTGCAGAGCTGCTCAGCCTTCCATAGTCACTCACCCTGCGGTGGAAAGGAATAAATTAGCCAGGCAATAAAACATGAAACATTCTCCCATCCTCTCCCTCCCCCAATCTGAAAACAGTGAATAAAATACCTATTAGTATTCATTTAGGCAGTTTGACTTGCAAACTGTATATACATAAATATACTCCAGTATTTGTACTTGGAGAATTCTGGAATAATGAACCTCATCTAAGCAGTTTAAGATGAAGAATTTTAGCAAAGTTCTAGGGAATCATATTCTGGAAAGGCAGGAAGCAGCCTATCCTCAGTCCTGTGCATTAGAATCATTTGATTCTGGTGGGGGATAAATTATTAGAACGTACCCTCCACTCCCAGAGTCTCAGAGTTGAAAGGGTGTCAAAGGTAGTGTCATCCAACTTGTATTAAATTTGATACAGAGAAAAGAGAACAAAAAGGACCCAGGTTCAAATCCTTCCTCTGACATTTTAGTGAATTAACAACTATTTATCTGTTGCTGTTCAGTCATTCAGCGTGACCCCATTTGGGATTTTCTTGATAAGGATATTGGCATGGTTTGCCATTAAAGACCAGGCATCCCAGGCATTGTACTAAAGTCTGAGGATGCAAATGAATGAACAAATTCTTGCTCTAAAGGAGCTTATAGTCTAACAGGGGAAACAAGAACATATGTAAGTACATGGAGAGAATGAAGGCAGATAAATATAAAGTCATTGGAGAACATTAGCAGTTGAGGGGATCAGAAAGGGTTTCATGGACAGAGTGATACTTGAGTTGCGTCTTAGAGGAGAAGAGTCTATAAGGTGCAGATGAGGATGGATGGCATTTCACACATGGCAAATGACTAGTAGAAAAACATGAATTCAGTCCTAGACCCATGAGTCTACAATTCTGTGCCATCAAAGAATCTTCCAATTTCCATTTAAAAACCTCCAAGATAGGGAAACTCATCCCACTTTTAAAGAGCTCTTCATTATTAAAAAAGTTGTTTGTTTGTTTCACCTTATAGTGACTGGGTAATACCTCTGGGTAACGTGCTGGTTGCACCAAGTTCTCTGCCCTTCTGAGCCAAGCACAATGGACCTCATTGCTATTCCACATAACAGCCCTTAAAATATCTGAAGACAGCCAGGGATTCTCCAAGATCCACATCCTCAGCTGAGGGAAGCAGATTTGGTAGCATCTATTTTTTTCAGATGAGGCCTCTGATTTCATACATGTAGAGGATTCTGGGTGAGGAAGTTCCCTCTCCCAATACAAATCATCAATTTCTTGGCAGCTTACAGTATTAGAGTTTCCATGGGAACATGGAGAGGTTAGATAATAAGAACTAACATTTGAACAAATATGCAAACTAAAATGCCAAGATTTGCAAAGCCATTGTACATACAGGATTTCCTTTGACCCCCTCCGTAACCTTGTGGGGTAGAGTTTTTTACATCCCTTTTTACAGATGGAAAAATTGAGGCTGAATGCTGAGACTGGAGACAGAACTATCTGAGTTCAAATCCAGCCTCAGACATTTAATAACGGAATGGCCTTAGACAAGTCACATAATCACTATTTGCCCCAATTTCCTTATCTGTAAAATAGGGATAATAGTAACACCTACCTCTCAGCATTGTTGTAAGTATCAAATGAGATAATAACTGTAAAGCCCTTAGTATGGTGCCTGCCAGGTAGTAAATGCTTTATAAATTTTAGCTATAATAGTGATGATAATAATAATTCTTACTGTTACTAAAGTAATTTGCCCAGGGTCACACAGCTGCTAAGTGTTTAGGCAGAATTAGAATTCGGGTCTTCCTAACTCCAAGACAAGCTCTGCTGGGTTCTGTGTATGTACTGAATGTCAGGAAAGAGGGTAGGGCTTCTAGTGGGTTAGTTTTCTATCCTTCTCAGCACCATCTCACACAAAGCTGCCAGAGTCATCTTCCTGGAAAACAGTTCTCATTATTTATACTTCTCTGATTAAAAGTCTTCAGAAATACTACTTCCCATTCCTGTAGCATTTTGTGATTTACAAAGAAGCTCACTAGCAATCCAGATAAGTGGTATTCTGCTGTCCACTTATTATACCCATTTTACAGATGAGAAGACTAAAGATTTGAGAGATTAAGTAACTTGTCCATGGCAATAGCTAGAACATGTCTGAGTCACAATATAAACCCAGGTCTCCGGGCTCCAGGGCCAACACTATTCTCTAAAAAAGTTCAAATCTCTTTGCCTGCCATTCTCAGCTCCTCATGTCCTGACCGTATCCAAGTTTCCAGACTTGTCTTACATTATTCCTAAGGAAAAGGAGCAAGATTAGTCAACCTATAGAACATTAAGACTCCCCTAGACCCATGTTAAACTGGACTACTCATTATTCTGTGAACATGGCCCTGTACTTTCCCACCACTACACCTCTGCTCACATCATCTCCTTCTAATGGAATTCCGTCTGCACCACCTGCCAGTTGTTATCTTTTCTATCCTTCAAGGCCTAGTTCAACTTTTACTTTCTTCATATTTTTTTTCTCCTCTTCTCTCTTCCACCAAAAGGATGCCCTTTCTCACTATAGTATTTTAGTTTTTGCCATCTTATAACAATAACCAAATTCTGCTATGTACTCTGGTTATTTATCTGCTTGAGAAGCAACCTGATGAAATGAGTTAAGCAGGATGCTTAACAGGGCATCAGAAATACCTTGCTCCAACTCCCATTTTTGACATTTAATAGTGGTGTTATCACAGACATCTTGCTTTAGTCAGTTTCTTCATCTGTAAAATGGAAATCATTTCTGTAGTACCTGCTTCACAAGGTCATTGATTTGACCTTCACAAGGTCAAATGATTTGAATGCATGATTTTTAAAAAATTTATTAAGCATTTATTATGTGTGCTAAGTGCTGGATGTATAAATACAAAAGACAAGACAGCCTCTCATCTCTATAAATTTAAAATCATTTCAAAATTTAAAGTCATTAAAAACTATTTGCAAACTTGTCCCAACCAACTTTTTTAGCCTTATTATACTTTACTCATCTTTACACCTTCTAGCCAAATTGATCATTTTGCGGTTTGTCACCCATAACACTCCAATTTTATTGGTTGTCCCCCATACCTGAAATGTGCTCCTTCCTCACATCAGCCTCTTAGAATGCCTTCTAGGCTGTACTCAAACACTACCTTCTACATGAAGCCTTTCATGCCCCTTCATCTAAAAAATTTACCTATTTGTATTTATTCGTTTATTTTGGAGGCAGTTGGGGTCAAGTGACTTGCCCAGGGTCACACAGCTAGTAAATTTCTGAGGCTGGATTTCAATTCAAGTGCTCCTGATTCCAGGACTGGTGCTCTATCCACTGTGCCATCTAGCTAAATAACTTGTATTTATTTTTAAGTATGTATATTTTTACTTGTATATTAAATATTGTCTCCCCCCAAAAAAATTCAAGCTTCTCAAAGATAGAGACTTTCCACTTTTTTACCTTCATATCCCCAGAACCTAAAACCGTGCCTGGCATGGAGCAGGTCCTGTTAAGTGATTATACATTGATTAATCAGTAAGACAAGTCAGAATTATCCATTTTGCTTTTAGAGAATGTCCAAATAATTGAAATGATGTCTCTTCCCATCATTACATCAATCAAGCCTTTATACCCTCTTCTCTTCCCTCTCTACACCACTTTCCTTGGTGAGCTCATCAGCTCCCCTGGATTTATTTACCATCCCTCTGCTGATGGTTTTCAAATTTGCCTTTCCTGCCCCAATCTCTCTGCTGATCTCCAATCTCACATCTCCAGCTGCCTTACAGACATCTCAAACTGGATGCCCAAAGATATTTTAAACTCAGTAAGTCCAAAACAGAACTCATTATCTTTACCCCAAACCCCTAACCCCTCCACATACACACACTTTCTACTTCTCTGTTGCTGCAGAGGGCAACACTATCCTCCCAGCTCCTCCATCTTGCAATCCAGGAGTAAATCTGGATTTTTCAGTATCTCTTAACGCCCACATCCAATATGGTGCCAAGGTACATACTCTTTTCCGACACCGCCACCCTTCTAGGGCAGTTTATCATCACCTCATGCCTGGACTATTGAAACAGGGCATTGGTAAGTCTGCTGTCTCAAATTTCTCCTCACTCCAATCCATCCTCTGGTCAACCACTAAAAGTGATTTCCTAAAACACATACCTTATCATGTCACTATCTCACCTTACCCAATAGACTCCCCAGTTGCTCCCTATCACCTCCGGGATCAAATGTAAAACTCAGGCTTTCAAAGCCCTTCATAACCTGGCCTCTTCCTGCCTTTTCAGTCTTCTTGTACATACTCTGTTCCAGTGACACTGGTCTCTTTGCTGTTCCATGCTCCATCTCTGGGCTACAGGAATTCTCTCTGACTAAACATCATGCCTGAAATACTCTCCCTCCCCAACTCCAACTACTGACCTCCCTAACTTCCTTTAAGTCCTAACCAAAATCCCACCTTCTACCAGAAAGCCTTCTTAATCCCCTCTTATTTTCAGTGTCTCCCCTCTGTTATTTTTTTTCCTATATATAGACTGCTTTATATGTTTGCTTACATGTTGTCTCCCCCACTAAATTGAGGGCAGAAACTGTTTTTTGCCTTTTTCTATATCCCCAGTACTTAGCACAGGGGCCAATACATAGTAGGCACTTAAGAAATGTTTACTGATTAATGATGTCACATTTGTGACATGCTTCAAAACTCTTCATATTTTTCCTTTCTGATCAAGTTGTTTGTAGTTACTCTGATAACAATGTTATTTATGTCTGTACCCCCATTAATCTTCACTCAAATGTTTTCATTCCCCCTTTCAGTCATTTTTCAGTTTTGTATAACAATTGGTATCCCCATTTGGATTTTTCTTCACAAAGAAACTGCCATTTCCTTCCCCAGCTCATTTTGACAGATGAGAAAACTGAGGCACACAAGGCTAAGTGACTTTCCCAGGATCACCCAGCTGGTAAGTGAAGTGTCTGAGGATAGATTTGAACTCATCTTTTGGAATCCTCTTCACTCCATGCTGGGTGTTCTATCCACTGCCCTGCCCCCAAATGACCCAAAGCTGCATCTCATTTCACATATAGAATTACTTCCTGAATGTGTCTTCTTCATATACTATGTTGCTGTTTAATATGCTGTACTTGCTGCTGCTACTACTACCACTGGTGTATACACGAACATGCTCACATATGCACACTACCCTCTTCTACTTGATTAATACCAATACCTTCCCTCAGTTAATCATCACCAATTTGCCCTGTATCTATTTGTTGGTTCACCTTTATTTGCATATTGTCCCTCCATTAGAATATAAGCTCCTTGAGGGACTATTTTTGCCTTTTTTTGTATCTCCTGTGCCTGGCATGCACTAGATCCTTAATAAATGCTTGTTGACTAGACTCAGAACTGTTTTTCTGTCATGAGTCTCATCTTCCCAAGTCTCAGTAAAACTGCTAGGTCAGATATTCCTCCTTGCAGGAGAATTTCTTTCAACTCTCTTATTACCCATACTTTGTGCATTTGTATATAGGTGTCCGGGGCCATGAGCTATATTTCTGGCTCTTTTCTTGGATTTTATCACCTGGGAATTTCTGGGCATCTCACTGTGATAATTCTTTATCTATTGTAAGTCCTTTCTATGGTCTCTGGCTTCCTAGATATACTTAGACATTTTTCTTTCTTCCGATTCCTTTTCACTTTGAAGTTTCTAGATTAGATTTGCCAGTTACCAGGCAAATGCATTTTTCCCCAGCTCTTGTTAAGTATTCCCCATATATTTTAAAATGTGGTCCATAAATCCAAAACTCTTTCCCAGATGCCATCATCTTAAGCAGCTACTACATCTCTGCCTTTCCCCTTCGATCAGTAGTAGTAGGATAAAAACATACGGAGACAGTTTGGTATGGAGAAATAAGGGCTGTCTATAGACTTGGAGAATCTGGGTTCAAATCTTAACTTTGCTGCATGAACTCATGGACTTGGATAAATCATTTGTCATCTTTGGGCCTTTGTGGTAAGAGCATAGACTTTTAGATTGGAGCTAGGAGGAGACTTTGAGGCTATCATATTCAACACCCCCATCTTCTAGAAGAGGAAACTGATCCCCTAGTCAATTCCAGTTTCTCCTTTTGGAGAATGAGTGATCTAGATGACACAAATCTCTTTAGCCTTCCTTGGAGTCCTAAATTTATCATTCTATGATTGTATTAAACTAAAATTCTGAGGCCTTTAAGGAAAAATATAATGTCCAAAGTAAGGAAAACTTCTCTGTCAAGGGTGACTCAGAGTAGGTGTGTCATCTCTGTAACTATTTATTCTCAGAAGGAAAACAGACAAGCATCTGTCCTGAGTGAGCTAGACATTTGTCTCAATTAAAGGCAGGTTACTAGACCAACCAGTTTCCTGAGGGTCTCGCTAATTCTCCAGTGCCTTAACATTCTGATGTCAGATAGGACTCAGCAGGACTTTTCTATAGATAATCCATTATACCTACGTACAAGGCCACTTATTACTATCTTGGCACATTTGTCAGCAATGTTTCCTAGTGCCAGTGTAGACAGACACTTAACTTCTGTTTATGTGTATTGCAAACATCAGAATGGACTCATCAAACTTGATCTGATGCCTTCCTCCATCTGTCATCTGAATGTTTATCAATTGAGGTTTGGAAGTGCAGATTATCTCAATGGCTAATTGTGAAAGTGCGACAGAAAATTTATCTACCCATATAATGTACCTCTTAGAGAAACCAGATAGGAGAAGTCTGGTTAACGCAAAGAGATAATGACAAACTAATGTATTCACAGCAGAGCCTCAGTCTAAAGACTAATTCATGTGTTTTCCTAACCCAACCCCCCATCAGCAGGATAGGGATTTTTCTATCAGCTTCACCTTTTTTTTTTCTTTCTTTCAGCATTCTGATGCTCATTCCCCAGTTGAAAATGAAAATACATAATATAAATAAATCTCTCGGCATCTGTCTAGAAATGACTTAGTATCGAATTAATGAGTCCCTTAAGCCCCAGCCAGACCAGTAATTCACCACTGGTAGAATATCATGGCATTAGTATTCTGCCTTCCTGACACAAAACAGGTGTGTTTTGGAATTCCCTACTCGATTAGCTAAGGCAGCGTGGTGGGGCACGAAGAGGACTGGACCTGGAGTCAGCAGAGACCTGAGTCTGAATCCTGCCTCTTACTAACTGTGTGATCCTGGGCCATTGGCTTAACCTCATTGGGGAATGGGGGAGGGAGGGGATTAAGCGTTGTATA
Source organism: Notamacropus eugenii (assembly GCF_028372415.1). Lineage (NCBI taxonomy): Eukaryota > Metazoa > Chordata > Mammalia > Diprotodontia > Macropodidae > Notamacropus > Notamacropus eugenii. The sequence continues at coordinate 43,381,317 of NC_092875.1, forward strand.
GTGTCTACTATGTGTCAGACACTGTGCTATTAAGTATTTTACAAATAATGTCACCTTTGATAATACGAACCTCAGTTTCCCTTTTTGTAAAATGATGAGGTTAAACTAGATGGTTTCTAAGGTTCCTTCAAGTCCAAATCTTTGATCCAATGATTGTGTTATCTCCTCTTAGAAGAATATAAGCTCTTTAAGAGTCCAAGAATGGCACTTTCTCTCTCTCTCTCTCTCTCTCTCTCTCTCTCTCTCTCTCTCTCTCTCTCTCTCTCTCTCCCTCTCCCTCCCCCTCTCCCTCTTTCCCTTCCTCCCTCCCTCTGTCTCTCTCTGTCTCTGTCTGTGTGTGTCTTTGTCTCTATCTCTCTGTCTCTGTCTCTATCCATCTCTCTTTCTCTATCTCTCTCTCTCTCCCCCTTTTCCCTCTCCCTATTCCTTTCCCTCCCTCTGTCTCTCTCTGTCTCTTTGCCTCTCTGTGTCTGTCTGTGTCTTTGTCTCTGTCTCTGTCTATCTCTGTCTCTCTCCTTCTCTTTTGGTGCATAGTATAGTCACTGGAGCATAGTAGAGGCTTGAAAATTGCTTATTAAATTGGATATCCATATTATTGAGCCTAATTTTGCAGAGAACCAGAATTGAAGAGTCAGAAGGAGCCTAATTTCTTTGTTTTAATGGGGTAAACTGAGACTAAGAAAGTTTAAAAGAGTGGCCTAAGGTCCCATAGTAAGTTGATGATAACTTTTAAGTCTAGAACGTAGTTCCTTTAACTCCCATCCTGGTTCTCTCTCTCCTGTATACACTGCTTCTCTTCCCCAATGTGGACATGTTCATCTTGTCTCTGTATCTACATACTAACCTTCTTGTGGACTTGGACAGGGCTCAAATTTCCCTTGGTCTCTTATTGTCAGTCAGAGTACTACTTACCAGTTAGCTCATTTGATCCTCACAAGTTTTCATTAAATATCTGTGGGTTGATTAAGTGGTTTTTACAGAGATGATCATTAATAATAACTACCCTTATACAGCAGCTACTATGTGCTAAACATTTTACATATGATATCTCATTGGATCCTCCCTACAAGCCTATAGATAGGTGCTTTTATTAAAAGTTGGGGAAGTTAAGAAAGGCAGAGAGAGATCAAGTAACTTGCCTAGGGGCACATAGCTGAGACCAGGTTTGAACTCAAACTTCCTGATTCTAGGTCCAGCACCTTATCCATTGTACCACCTTGTTGTCATTTTTTCAGTCATGTCCAACTCTCCCATTTGGGGGTTTCTTGACAAAGATACTGCAGTGATTTGCCATTTCCTTCTCCAACTCATTTTACAGATGAGGAAACTGAGGCAAACAAGGTTAAATGACTTGCCCAAGGTCACACAGCTAGTACGTGTCTGAGGTCACATTTGAACTCACAAAGATGAATCTTCCTGACTCCAAGCCTAGCATTACGTTCACTGCGCCACCTAGCTGCCTAGAAACACTGTGATGTATTATTAGAGATCCTTCAAGGTGGTGTTCCACTCCATGCCCACCTGTTATTTAAGGACCATGCCTACATTCAGAATCATCAGTGCCAGGGGAGGGGATTACAAGGCGTACCATTGTCCTGGTTATGCACAGCAGATTAATAGAGTGAGCACACACACCCCGGGAATCAGAGCAGTACAAGGAAAGTCAATAACAATTCCATGGTGGCATCTAGGTGACCTCAATCCCCAAATCTATACCAATTTCCACCTGTTGTAATACAAGGAGTGTGTTTAGTAGATATATCAGTTCCATCAGCATTGACCACCCTTGCTCAAAGGAGAATATGGACCTTCACTGAGGGAGTGCATGCCATTATAGTCCCATAATCAATTAAACCCACTTTTGTGGGCCACCTGAGAACCTAATCGACATTTATGTTTTTGTTTCTATGGGGAAATGTGCTTTAGTTTATGTGAAGATCATAAAGTCCTTGAAGGGAGACACCTTCTTCCATGACACTCTGCAGAGTGTCTTTTATGTAGAAGGTGCTAGGCAAACTCATTCAATGAACGATATTTTCTCCTTCATTCCCTACAGTCAAAGAAACTGGTTAGAAAGACAGGTGTGGACGTGGAGAACGGAGGAGGTAGGATGAGGAAAGAGCCATGGGACCTGCTCACTAACCTGACATTCCATGCTCCAGGAACTGCCACTCCTGGACCTGCAGTCAGTGCCTATTGTCAAGATTTCCTCGCTGGGATATGCTTTCAGTACTAAGATCGGAAATCTTCTTCTAGAGGCAGCTGGAGGGTGAATCAATCAAGCCACAAAATGTATTAAGCACCTATTAGCTGCAAGGCATTGTGCTAACACTGGGGATACAAAAAGAAGCAAAAGATAGTCCCTGACCTTATGGAGCTTACAATCTGTAACTGAGTTTGAATCAGAAAGACCTGAGTTTGAATCCTTCCTCAGATTTATTAGTTTGCAATCTTGGGCAAATCATGTAACCTCTCTCTGCCTCAATTTTCTCACTCAGTGACCTCTAAAATCCCTTCTGATTCTAAAACAACGATCCAAGGTGCCAGTCTTCATGATGCAAAGAGTTTCCTTATTGGGAGTTCCTAAGGTCTGGGCCTGGAGCCAGGACAACCTGAATTCAAATCTGACCTCAGACACTTACCAGCTGTGTGACCCTGGTCCAGTCCCTTAAGCTTGTTTGCCTCAGTTTCCTCATCTGTAAGATGAGCTGGAGAAGGAAATGACAAACCACTCCAGTATCACTGCCAAGAAAACTCCAAAATGGGATCACAAAGAGTCAGACAGGACTGGACAACAACAGAAAATATTTATGAAGTTTTAAAATTTGCAAAGCACTTTCCATATGGTATCGTATTTGATCCTACTCTGGGAGGTAGGTGCTATTATTATCCCCATTTTACAGATGAGGAAAATGAGGCAGGCTGAGGTTAAATGACTTGCTCAGGGTCATCCAGTTAATAAATGTCTGAGGCAGGATTCAAACTCGTGTTTTTCTAACTCCCCATTCAAACCTCTATCCATTACAGACTTGCAAAGTCACTCATACCCATTTCCTCATTTGATCATTTCAAAAGACACAAGTGAGACAAGTTCTACTGACATTACCTCCATTTTACAGATGAGAAAACTGCTTTTCTGAAAAGTTAAGGGGCATGCCCATAGTCATAGTGCTAGTAAGTTTCATAGGTGGGATTTTTGAACTCTCTGCATTCCAAATCCAAAACTCTGTCCACAACCCCATACTACCTTTAAACACATTGAGGGGAGCCGCCACCACCTCCAAACTGGAAAGGATGATTCTTCGTATGTATATGACTTTACTATAAGTCCGTTGTTCAGAGACCCACAAGTTTTGAGATGAAAGGGACAACAGAGGTCATTTCATCCAACCTCCTTATTTCACAGGTGAGACAAAAGGCTGGAGAAGGAAAATGACTTGGCTAATATCACACAAGTAGTGAGCATCAGAGCTAGGACTTGAACCTAGATCTTCTCTTTTATTATTTTTTGGGGGAAGGAGGAGAGAATTGTGGTTAAGTGACTTGCCCAGAGTCACACAACTACCATCTGAGGTCTGATTGGAACTCAGGTCCTCCTAACTCCAGGGCTAGTGCTGTATCTATTGTGCCACTTAGCTGCCTCCCAGATTCTTTCTTTTCAAATCCATCTTTCTTCCCTCTACTGTAGGATGTCAAGGATTATATCTGTAGGTGGCAAGTCTCATGTCGAAAGAGCACAGGCTTATCACTCTCTACTTTTACCCCCACTCTCCTTCCCAATCAAAAAAACAAAACAGTTTTTCAGTCATTTGTCAATGGTTAGGTTCCTTTAATTAAGCCCCTTAACTTATGGCAGTGGGAAATCAATTATTTTGGACAGCTCCCAAGCTATAAGAATCTGCTTATCAGTCCCTGCTTTACCTTGAAAGCAAGAGAGAAAAAATATGCACAGGTGGGATGGTTTCCAGTGACAGCCACCTTGTGATATAATATCTAATTGACCTCGCAGATTTGGGGAATTTCTCCGTTAGCCCCTTGAAGGAGAGAGCTCATATGAAACGGAATGATCCTAATAACTTTACCCTTCCTTTTCTGGTTTAAAGTAGACTTCTTGTAGGCAGGGATAATTGAGCCAGCTGAATAAAGCTGCTTTAGCACATAGTTTGAGGCATTTTCTGGTGTGATTAAATCCTAGTAAGGTTCAATATACAGGGTCTGGCAGGTCAGAAATCTTCCTGGGGGAGATGATTTCACATTCTGAAAGATGCATTTAACTTTGAATCCTGGCTTCCAGACTAGCAAGAAGGAAAATGAAATGAAAGTCTTTGGTTTTGTGAGGAGAACAAAAGCTAAAAATACAGCCACAAATTATGTTTTATCTTGATGTGGCAGAGGAGAAGAATCTTGCAACCTGAATCATTGTACCAGGATGCTTAGTTATCTCCCTTACCAATAAATGATTTTTAGGGTTGATGTTTTGATGATAGACATGGACAGCTAAATTCATTCTGGAGTAAAGCATAGCACTGGATTCTAGGATTTACACTCAAAAATTAAAGCTCCATTTTTGAATTATGTTAATATTTTTGGTTACCAGAGAAACGCATCTCAACCTTGTTCTAATTGTTTCTATTACTAATGATGAGTGTGTTTCTATAACTGTGATTGTTTGATTGTTTTATTCTGGTTTGGAGTGCTTTCACACCTTTGATAGCATCACAACCTGGTTGGGTTTCCATTCAAGTCCTATTTAGATGTTTCATTATGATGCGGAGTTGATCCTGAGTCCCTGAAGGCCATTCCAAAGCAGTGAAAGCTCAAGCAAGTGCTACCATGCTGAGAGGACCAATGTGGAGGTGATCCTAAGTTCTTGAAGGTCATTCCAATGGAATGGAAGTTCCATCAAGACCTACTGTGCTGGGAGGCCCAATGTGGAGGTGATCTTGAGTCACTGAAGGTCATGACAGTGGAACAGAAACTTTAGCAAATTCAGCCATGCTTGGATCACTTTGGGTACAGTCCTGGTGACAGAATTCATTTTATTTCCAGCTTGGCGAAACCTTGAGAAACTAATCTGGCTAATAAGTGAGAAATTCTAAAATGAGAATAATATCTATACTAATCCTTGTCAATGTCACAGAGTGGATCTGGATACTTCTAGCTAGAGCACTTTAACACTACATATTTCCATTGACATGTCCTTTGAAAGCTTCCTGTGTGAGGTTGACAGTGGCAAGTGATAGCAACTGTGTTTTACCACCAGAGAAGCAAAGCCCCAGAAAGATCACTTAATGAGTCAGTAACAAAATCTTAATTATCTAATTCTCAACTTAGACTTCTTTTGTCTAGAACAAAGCTCTTAATATTTTTTCTTTCTTTTTGCTATTGGACACAATGGACCAGTGCTGTCAAACTCGAATAAAAAGAGGGACTGCTGAACTGACAGATGATGAAACTGAGCCAAACAGGGTGAAATGACTTACCCAGGAAAATACAGTGTCTGAGGCAGGATTTGAACTCAGATTTTCTTGACTCCAAACCAATGTGTTATCTACCACATCATATGTGTAACACACCCAGTCCACATCTAGGAAAATCTTAACTTTATCCACTACTAATTTAAAACAGCAGTTCCTAAAGGAAGAAAGAAAAGTAAAAAAAAAAATCCAAACATCTTCCCTTCCATTATCTTAATCAGTTGCTTTGTTTTTGGTTACTTCTCAAACCATAGGAGAGCCATATTGGCCTTCTAACTATCAGCATAAAAACAATATTTAATCTGAATTTCACCCTTTGGTAACTACTCACTAGGAAAGCACAAATAGAGAAAGTAAATTGCAAATTATTATTTAATGCTGGAAGGAAAAAAAGAATAAGTGTAGCCAAAGTCCACTGAGCTTTGATCCCCCTAATGAAAGGTAATTTTAAGCAAGCTGTCTCCTATAAAGTTAGAAGTAAGAAACAAAAAAAAGAGGAATTCCTCTTGTAAAGAAAAATGTATACTTAAGGATAGCTTGACTTCACTGTTCTCTGGTCTGGTCTTTAGGGACTTTCTTTCATTTGTACAAACTGGAATATTGATTACAAATAAAACCACATGTCCAATCTCTAGCCTAAATGGCATATAATAAGAAATGAGCAAATCGGTTCAGCTGTGAAATTAGTAAACACTTCAGGTCTTGCCAGATCCCCTTTTGATTTCCAGTCCTTTCCTGGAAAGAAATTGATTCATTCAGTGACCTGTTTACCTGGCAGAAGGTGACTCACAGGAGGGGATGACTGAACCTTATTTTGTTCACTTGGATTTGCAGTCAGAAGAAACAACCCAGAGACCCTCTTCCTTCCCTCACATGCCTTAATGACTAGTTATCCCCATCACCTAAGTTTAGTGGTAGAGAAGTCATTGTAGAGATAGTTAAAAAGTGTAGACTTATAGATTCTAGCATATTAAACTGGGAAAGAACTTTCAAGATAACCATGGTGGTAATAACATTAGCACTTTATGATTTGCAAAGCATTTTACAAATATCTCATTTGATCCCTATGACAACCATGGCAGGAAGGTGGTATCATTATTACCATTTTACAGATAAGGAAACTGAGGAAGACAGCAGTTGCACAGCTATTAATTGTCTGAGACTAGATTTGAACTGGAGTGTTTCTGACTCCAGATCCAGTATTCTATCCCCTGAACTATCTATAACTACTAGAATCTAATTTCATCAGCAATAGAGGAGGAACCTGAGACCCAGTAAGGTTGAATGGCTTGCTTACCCAAGATAACATAGCTAGTGAATAGCAATTATGAACCACTTAATAAAATGATACCAACTTCCTGCCACATAATAGGCCCTTAATTAATGTTTGTTGATTAATTAATTGGTTCAAAATTAACAAATTCTTCAACATCTGCTAAACTAAAAGATTACTAAGGGGAGTGCAAATTGAAGTTTTAGCATTCAATCTAGTTTTCCCATTGACTTTTATTATCAAATTATGAGACCTTTTTTCTGATGATCTTTAACTTGGCAATCAATCTTGACATTTAGCATTGTTCAGTTCCTTTCTCCTCCAGCTGTCTACCCTCAAACCTATTTGTGGATTCACTTTTTTGTTGTTTCAGTCACGAGTGTCCCCATTTGGGGTTTTCTTAGCAAAGATATTAAAGTGGCTTGCCATTTCATTTTTAAGTTCATTTCATAGATGAGGAAACTGAGACAAACAGGGTGAAGTGACTTGCCCAGAATCACATAGCTAGTAGGTATCTGAGGTTGTATTTGAACTTACATCTTCCTGACTCCAGGCTTAGTGCTCTATCCACTGAGCCTCCTATCTGTCACTTCAGAATCATGGATTTAAAGTTAGAAGGAATCTTAATCATCATTTAATCCAACCCCCTCATTTTTCATGGTCCAGTACATTTCAGAAGAGAGATGACCTTGGAGTTATTTCTTCCTCTGAGATTCTGTGTTTCTGTGAGCTCCATAAGATCAGAGACCATGCCCTTATCTTTGTATGTGGGAGAGATAATCTGATCATGTTGTCACAGGATATAATCACAGATAATTATATGTTCATGAGTAGACCCAGTGAATGAGGAGTAGTCTGATTGGCCAAACTGAAAGCTGACCACATCCCTGGAGGGCATCATGTAGCTAAGTCTACCAATCATAGTCAACACAGTCTGGCACACTTAAACAGAATACAGCTCATTGTTAAGTATATCCTCTTCAGGGGAAGAGGGAAGGGAGGCAGCAATTTCTGTCTTATGCCTCCCCTCCCTAGTCATTATGTCTAGCAGCAGAACTATTTATTCAAAAGGAGACACCTCATCTATCAATTGAAGATTCAGTCCAAGAGAGTCTGAGGCACAGTTGAGAGAAAGAGACACATTCTCTCCACACAAACAGGGTTGCAGAGAGGAAGTCACTTGCTGGGAAGAAAAAGGACCTCTGAATACATACAAAAAGATGCCCTACTATCATCTCATGAAAGGGGATATCAAGTGGCAAAATGCATAGAGGAGTAGATGCTGGGAGCCCAGATCATTGATCTGTTCAACAGCCCAGTGAAGAAATGGCTTCCAAGGTGGAGCTTTTTGAGGATCCAATGAGGAACAAAAGGACATCAAAGGCCCTGAAGTTCTCAAGTTATGAGTTGGTTTTGGCCACATCTATTTCATACTTGTAGGCCCAACTATTATTAAATTTGTGTAAACTCTTCCTAATGATACTGTGTGTATTGGTGGGAGAGTTGATCAAAGTTTGGGGTAGGGCAAAGAGGATGTTTGGAGCCATAGTTCTTACTATGACGTTATAGTAAATGACTTTTCAATGAGCTATTTTTTTTTCTATTAGCTGACTGTTAAGAGGAATCACACTGATGGGGGCTCGTGAACTGTACTATGAGCAATACACAGAGTACTGTAGAAACTGAAGGTAGCAGCAAGTCTCTGTGGACCCAACCTTTGATTTGACTGAAACTTGAGGTTGGAGAGAGGCAGACCAGAGGGGCTGCTGTATTTGTAAATCCCCTATCTCATAGCATAATTATTTGCACATAATTTTGCAAAAGTCATCTAAGGCTGCATTAAGAGAATCATAATGTCAGAGAATGAGGAAGTGATTAACCATGCCTAGACCACTTCTTGAGTTTTATATTCAGTGCTGGACATTACATTTTGTTAAGAACACTGATGATCTGGAATATCCAGAGCAAGGCAATTGAGATGGTGAGGGAGGGCCCATGGAAGGAAATAGGGATGTTTAACCTGTAAAAAAAGGAAACCTTGAGGAGATGACCACAATATTCAGATTATTTGAAAGGTTGTCCTATGGAAGATAGACTAGATATTCTGCTTGGCTCCAGAGAGTAGAACTGAGGTTAGAAGGACATAGATTTGGAGATAGAAGGAAGATTTAAGTCCTGGCTTTATCACTAGACCCCTGACCTACTTCCTTTACCTCTTTGAGTCTCAGTTTCCTTATCTATAAAGTGGGAGGGTGAGTTGTTAGACTAGGTGACCTCTAAGAGTCCTTCCAGTTCTACTTCTGTGACTCATGATTTAGGTAAGAAAGAAGGCAAATAGTGTTCTCTTGAGAGAGAAGGTAGCTATAATGGATAAGACAGTGAACTTGGAGTCTGGAAGACCTGGGTTCAAACTCCATCTAAGACACTTAGAAACTATGTGACCCAGACGAAGTCACTTGCTCGATCTAGAGTTTAGTTTCCTCCCTTGTAAATAAAAGGGCCTGTACCTAATGGCTTCTCAGGTCTCTTCGAGTTTTAAATCTACGAAACTATGTGACAAAAATGTAATAAATGCTTTATCAGATGAAAAGTAAAAGCTAGGGGAGGGATACAGTAGGAAACAGTTGATTTTTAAAAAACCAAAGATATCAATAAAAAGGTATTAATTTTTTTTAATTCCTAAGAGGAAGTCTTGGTTGGAACTTTGGAAAAGGCCACAGGTAAGGAAACGGTCTACCAGTGAAACCAGTACCTTCTCTGAAGCTAGGTGAAGCTAGATAGAGGGGTGGGCCTGAGAAACTGAGTTCAAATCCTACCTCAGATACTTACTAGCTTGTAACCCTTTGTAGGTCACTTTGGCTCTGTCAGTCTCAGTTTTCTCATCTGTAAAATGGGGATAATAAGAGCCACCTACTTCTCTATGTTGTTTTGAGGATCATATGAGATATTTGCAAAACGCTCGGCAAATCTTAAAGCCTATATAAATTCTAACTATTAGTAACAGTATATATTAGTATTAGCACTAGTGTTATCATCAATATTAATTTAGTCTTGGAGAGTTACCTAAGAGGTTAGACAGCCAACACATGTCAAAGGTGGGACTTGAACACAGATCTCCCTGTCTACCTATAACTGAAAACAACTGTTGCTGTTGAGTCATTTTCAGTCATGTCTGATTCTTTGTGACCCCATTTGAGGTTTTCTTGGCAAAGATAATTGAGTGATTTGACATTTCTTTCTCCAGCTCATTTGATAGATGGGGAAACTGAGGTGAACAGGGTTCACTTGTCCAGAGTCACAGAGCTAATAAGTGTCTGAGACCAGATTTGAACTCAAAGAGATGAATCTTCCTAACTCCTGGCCCAGCACTCTGTGCCCTATGGCATCATCTGGCTACTTATAGAACTGCAAAGAGTGAGCTGTAGTTAAATCATCACTTGGGATAAGATGAACAGAGGAAATCCAGTGGGCAAATAGACAAAGAGGCAAGATCCTTAGTTGGATTACTGTGGCAGAAAGCCCTTTAAATTAGCCCCTCCAGACTCTCCCTTAGTTCTCCATTGCCTTGAAGAAATGGTGACAGATCATTCCATAAGGCTGCCCCCCATTCATCATCCAGGTAACCTAGTAAAAGGACACCTTTTCTTTAAGTTTGCAATATCACATTAGTTCTCCATAGGCAGTCCTTAGTACAACTTAGTTGTTTCAACTAGGGCCCGATATTTTCTGATCACTGTTCTTGAAAACTGGGTCAGAAAAAAAATTGGGAACAGCACCTCATCCATCATGGCTTTAATTCCCTGTCTCAGGAGGAGATAAGGAGGCCAAAGGAAAATCTAAAGCCAACCCATCTCAACACCTGCCTGGCTTCTTTGACCATGTCACCACACTTCCCAGAAGATGCCACGGTATCGTTGGTGTCCTTTGGAGTCCATTGTCTTTTAGGATCATATCTCTGTTCCTCTTATGGCTAACTTGAAAACTTCCTTTCCTGAAAGGTCAGCAAACTTTTACTAAATGCCTAGAAGGCCCCAGGGTAGATGGGAGCAAACGAGAAAACTTAGTCATGGCTGCTACTCTCGACAAAGGCTTAATTTTGGTGAGGAAGACGAGACATAGATATAATCAGATGGGTCTGTCATTTAATCAATGTGGCTGTCCCCTCCAACAATGCCAGTCACAATCTATCTATCCTACATTGTCTGCCCTCAATTCTTGTTCATGTTCTCACAGGTCATAGATTTTGAGTTGGAATGGACCAGGGGTTCTCAATCTAAAGTCCGTGATTTTATAAAACATATATATTATACATATGTATATATATACATACATGTATGTGTATATATACACGTGTATACATAAACATATACATACCCATATATATTATATATAATATATAAAATGTGTTAAATTATATTATATTGGCATGTTATATAAAATTATACATTATATAAATGATATATTATACATAATATATTATATATTATAAAATATATAAAAATATATACATACATATGTGTATACATATGTAGATAGATATAATTGGTTTCCCTTGTGTTTTGTTTTATGCATTTAAAAATATTATTCTGAGAAGCTTCACTGCCCAAGGGATCTGTGGTACCAACAAAGAAGACCCCTGATCTAGTCCAATTTCCCCATTCTGCAATTGCAGAAATTAAGTCCCAAAGCAGTAAAATGATTTGCACGGTCAGGATATCAAATCCATTAATTATTCTTTACTCTCACTACCTATGGCCAGTCCGTGTTTTTGGAGTCTCCCATTTCTTCAATAACATCCTTTATCCTTCTGGGTATCTTTGCTTTTCTTTGTTAGGAGTTGCAGCTTCCCCCTACCCATCAAGTGACTCTCCCTTGCCCATGGTGCTGTCCATTTTTAATTCTTCAAAGAATGTAGTGCCCCATGACTTTCAGGGATAAACAAAACATAAATAGAAAACAATGAAGGAGCATAATTAAGTTCACAAGTACATGTAGTATATGTACACACACACACCAAAGAGCTATGGGAGAAGATCCACGGCAGTCTTGGACTCTGAAGGGAACTGGGTTGCAATCTGGAGACTCATCAGTTATAGGATCCTAGACACTCATTTCCTATGTGCAGACTTTAAGTTTTCCCTCTGCAAAATGACAGTAAGAGGTAGAGGGCCAACCCCCCTACTGACAGTCAGTGTAGAGTAGTGGTTAGAGATTTGCCTTCATAGTCAGGGAAGAGAGAGAGAGAGAGAGACAGACAGAGAGAGAGAGAGAGAGAGAGAGAGAGAGAGAGAGAGAGACAGAGAGACAGAGAGAGAGAGAGAGAGACAGAGAGACAGAGAGAGAGAGAGAGAGAGATGGTTGGATGAATGGAAGGATAGATGGATAGATAGGAAAAATAGGATAGGTAGATAGACAGACAGATATAGAGAGATGAGTAGATACAAAAAATATATATACATATGTATATATATATATATATGGAAAGAGGAGGGAGGAGAGAGACACAGAGAGAAACACACAGAGAGAGAAAGACAGAGACAGAGAGAGACAGAGACAGAGAGAGCGTACTTAAAATTTCCCTAAAACTTTTGAGAAATATTTCTGTGTGTGAGTGTGTATGTGTAAGTATTTTGTGTATGCATATATGTGCAGAAAGATATCTATAGGTATATAAATAAATACCTATAGATATAGGAAGATCTATGTATATCTATAAATATAGATACGTCCACATCTGTACATAAAGCAGATAGGTGGTACAGTGTATAGAGTGCTGTACCTGAACACAGGAAGAACTAAATTCAAATCTGGTCTCGGATACTAGCTATGTGACTCTGGGCAAGTCACTTAACCTTATCTGTCCGTTTCCTCACCTCTAAAATGACCTGGAGAAGGGAATGGCAAACCACTCCAATACCTTTGCCAAGAAAACCCCAAATTAGATCATGGAGAGTCAGATATGACCAAAATAATTGAATAAAAACTAATATCTATAGACATATAGATATGGATCTAGTTATATATTTATCTATGTACATCTATGTATATCTATAGATAAATGGATATATGTATATGTGTATATTTATATAGCACAGAACAAAGTGTTATTAAAACATCAATATTTTCATTATTGTCATCAGAAAAGATGCAAACGGGCACAAATATCAGAGTCTAAAGGCAGTCGTTAAAATTCTAGGCAAGTGATCAGATAGGATGCTGCTGACTCCAGAAGACAGAAGGAGGCCACTTGTCCAAAGTCCAGGCAAATAATCAGGTAGAAGAGAGCAGGCTCTTGGCACCAGCACCTGGGGACTTCCATGGGTGGCAGCTGTGTACTGCAGACCCTCAGGTTTTATGTGCTTCCTGCAGAGGCAGAAAGCAATTGTGGGACCTGGCTGGCCTTAGTCCTGCAGGTAGGAGCAGGTGATTGAAAACACCAGGCTGAGGGGATGGGCATGGGAGAGGGAGGCTGATTCAAGGGTTTATTGAGTACCTTCTGAAGAAAGTTATTGACTTTTTTCCCCACCTCAAAACACAGATCCTTTAACTTTTTTACTTAAATGTATTCTGCTGGTACAACCATCAGGTGAGATTTTGAAAACATTATTTCTGAGCAATGTGTACTGATTGCTCTTACAATAAGGGTACTGGGATCTAGGTCATTGCTATTGTCTTTTGCTTTCTTCTGTTTTGTTTCCTGGAGAATCATCAGAGACTAACACAAAATTCTTTCGAGGCAGTATGGTAGAATGGAAAGAGCACCAGACATGAGATCTGTAGAGACCAAAGTTCAAATCCCACACTGGACAATGGTTAAGTGACTCTGGATAGCTGCCTAATATCCCTCCCTCTCTAGCCACACTCTTCAAAGAATTTCAGAGTTGAAAGGGACCCTAGCGACTACTAGTCCATCCCTTTACCTGAACAAGAATGGCCTCTACAACACACCTGATGAGTAGTCACCTGCATCTGCTGAAAGACTTAAAGCAATGGAGAAATGGACTTCCTCCCAAGGCAGCCCATCCAACTTTTAAATGGCTATAACTTCTAAGCCTAAACGTGCCTATTTGCCACTTCTCTGGGGCCAAATCAGCGTAAGTTTAATGTAGTCCTCCTAAGTGTCCTTTTCTCCAGACTAAATCAACCAGTCCTCATGTAGCATTCACTTTTAAGGCCCTCTGACATTCTGGTGGCCTTCTCAGCACTCCTTAGTTGTCAAAATCCATCCTAAAATAGGACTGTCAGAACTGAACACTGTCTGACCAGAGCTGAAGACAGTTTCTGAGCCATTTTCCTCATCTGTAAAATGGAGATAAAAATGCTTGTAGTTCCTACCCACAGGGTTAATATGAGTACCTTAAGGTTCTTGAGAAACCACACTTTTGATATAAAATTCTTATTTATAAATTCTTCTTTATAAAATTACTTTCTAGACTATTTGGAATAAATAAAGGGTAATAATTTTGTATATTAAAGGCAAATTTAAACTTTTTTAATATCTCACCGGAAGGTAGAGGTCAAATATTTGTCCTGACTTCATTATCATTTCACTTCAGACCTTCATCTCCAGCTTCCTAGGAGCAAGTAATTTCTTGGTATTATCCAGAGTTCAGAAAAGGAGATGTCCCTTTGGGATGATATATTCAGTCAATGAGCATTCATTAAGTGTTTATTGTATACCAGAAACTGAATGTAATTTGTACAGAGTTCAGTAGGGCAATGTTCCTTTGGGATGTTATATTCAATCAATGAGCATTTATTAGATGCTTACTTGCCAGGCCTAGAGGCCTGAGGGTTACCCGAGTCTTTCCTTACCTATCGTAGGTCTTCGGCTGGCCAAACCGGATAAACGTATGAGAGAAGAGACTTTCCGGAGTCGAACAAGGGTTGGGCTTTATTCAGGGTCCTGGTTACATGTGCAGGGGGAACTCTTCCTTAGGAGAGAGAGAGAAATCTCCCAAGGAGGCAAAGATCTTACAGTAAGAGAATGAAAGCAGAAGTGGAAGTGGGGAGAGAGGGGAGAGGGAAGAGCGAAGAGAGGAAAAGGGGCCTTCTGTCCTGTAAGGGCCCCTCAGCGCTAAGAGAGCCTTCGGGCTTTCCTGACCCTACTTAAGCTCTCCTGCCGTATCGTTTGCACCTCAATACCGTGCCTGTTAGATAACAATAGGTGTGCCCAGATCCGGGCCAGTCTCGAGGGTAGGGATGCTCTCTCCCATCACGTTCTCACGGGAAGAGGCAGAAATACACGAGATCTCACTCCTCAATTCCCTGCTGTTTCCTGGGGAGCCTCATGAGAACTCTAAGGTTTAGAAGCTCTCACCTTTACCCACCTGAGACTGTCCACATGGAACTGAGCTTACACCCCCAACACTTACTGTGTGTCTGGCACTAACACAAAGAAACATCAAAAATAGTCATTGCCCATCACTACCTCTCTGCACCTCAGTTTCCTCTTCTGAAAAATGGAGAGTTAGACTGAATGGCCTCTAATGTCTCTTCCAACTGTAAAGCTATGGTGATATCTTAAGGAGAGGATCCATTGTTTTTCAGGTTTTGCTTGGACCAGATGTGACTTAAGGTCCTTCTCCACTCTGAAATTCTGTTATCCTATGACTAACAAAGCTTTAAAAGCAAAGCCTTCAGTAAAATGGTGTAAATGGGAAGTTGGTCTGCTATCCGCCATTCTGCACCATCAGCCTATGAGCATGTGTGAAGCTCTCACCATGTGCCAACGAACATGGGCTAAGTAATCATTAGGGATATAAAAAAAACAAAAGCAATCTCTGTCCTTAAGATGTTCATATCCTAATGGGGAAGACAACATGAAAATAACTATATACCCACGAGATCTATACAGAGGCCCTCAGTACCTAAGACCTCCCAACTCCTTGCCCTCTCCACGTCTGCCCTTGTGATGGCAACTTGTACCTAAAACCTCTGCCTTCCCCCTCCATCAGGGGAGATCTCATGTTCTGCCCACTCAGACCTGAATGTCCCTTGAGTCATTAAGGGATAATGGGAACCTGTTTACCAAAGCCCTTGCATCCTATTCCTGGATAACCTTCCCTTAATAGGCCTAGGTTGCACAATAGATAGAGCTCCAGGGTCTGTAGTCAGGAAGACTCCTCTTTCTGAGTCCAAATCTGGCCTTAGTCACTCACTAGGTGTGTGACCCTGCACAAGTCGCTTAACTCTATTTGCTTCAGTTTCCTCATCTATCAAATGAGCTGGAGAAGGAAATGGTAAATCATTCCAGTATCTCTGCCAAGAAAACTCCAAATGGGATCACAGAGAGTCAGCGATGATTGAACAACAAATTACTGCTACTAGTAATAGCATTATTAACTAAATCATTTTCTATCTGAGGCAGCATTAAAACACAGGTCTCCTGACTCCAAATTGCACAATCCATCTTCTGCACAATGGTTCTATTCTGTTCCTAGCTCCATGGAACAAAGGGACCTGGAGTTAAGAAGACCTGAGTTCAAATTCAGGCTCAGACACGTACTAGCTGGTTGACACTTGATAAGTCACTTAACCTCTATCTACCTCAATTTCTTCATCTATAAAAAGGAAATAAATAATAAAATAACAAGTAAAAGGAAATTGAAATTGTAATGAAAAGGAAACTCATAATGCTAATATAATAGCCTTGGTATGAGGATAAAATAAAAAAGTATAGAGCATTTTGCAAACCATAACCATTTTGCTATATGAATGTTCAGTAGTAGTACTGACACAATAAGTTGCCTTTTAAAAATAGGATCTCTGTTTTCTGTCTCTTATTAAACCTTTATAGGAATTGGATGTCTCATCTGTAAAATGAGAAGATCTCAACAAAAGATCTCAGAGATCCCATCTGGCTCTAAATCTATGATCTTGTATATAAGAGAGAGATCTTCTACCTGCAGAAGGCAAGGTAGGCTAGGAAAGAAGAGCTAGCAAGCTGAGCAATTTTAATTTCCCATTTATGTGAGTGGCTTTTTATTAAGGAGGTGACACCAAGACAGTGCCTGTGCTTGAAATCTTTGTGGAGGAAACAGTAAAAGTTGACAGGTAATTTAGTAAATACAGACAGTCAGCAACCATCTGTGGAAGATGATAAGATTTGAAGGACTTCATTGTTTCTATGAAAACTTAGTTACGTGGAGTTTGGATTAATTTTTCATTGTCTCCAGTTAAACAAGAATTGCTTACACAGCTGCTTTAAGGAGGGCCTTGATTGCTTTATGTCTGCTGCCAAAAATCATTAAAAGCTAGGAAAAAAAAAACCCTTGAGATGCATGAAAACATTGCTGCCCTCTGAGCCTTTGGATGTTTCCTCGAAGACAGTTTAGTTTGATAGATGTAAAGGGTGCTTAATTATAATGACAGTAATGTGAGATAGAGAGGAAGTGAGGAGAGGCATGTTAGGAGAGTAGAGAAAAGGTGGATAACCTAAGTTGCGTACTCCCCACAATTCTTTCCCAGCTGTCTCAAAGGCCTCTCAGTGCATGAGAGAGAAGGAAAAAGAAGAAAGAAATGACTTTCAGCCCCATCCTTTCATCTCCCTTCTGGATTCATATTGAGAAGACAGGCAAGACCAAGTCTGACACTCATCAGCAGCTGAGTCTTCTAACTTGTCACTTTTCACATAATTAACAGCCTTGGAGTCCCATTATAATCTCGAGTAAATCTTATTGTGACATGCGCGTCAGACAAAACAACAACAATTGCCTCTAGAATCTGATTTCTGGATTGGAGACTTTTCTGAACACCATCAACCTTCTCTCCTTCATTGCTACATTAACTACAGTCAATATAGAAACCTAGACTAGTTTTCCTGGTAATCTAGCTCACTTCTGACCCCCATTCCATCTCCATCATTTGGGGAATGGACAGGGAATACAAATTAATTTTGGTATTAGCCTAAACAAAACAAGATCTGTAATTAAAATATTTGGGGGCAGGAGTATATTCCAAAACCAGCCTTCCACATAATCTGATTGTTTTTTTCTACACCATTACTTCCCAGTGGTAACCCAGGTGCCTTAGAGATTATTGTGCAGTAAGAAGACAGAAGGAACAACTAGGTGCTGCAGTGGATAGAACATCAGACCTAGAGTCAGGAAGACTCATCTTCCTGAGTTCAAACATGGCCTTGGACATTTATTAGCTGTGTGACCCTGGGCAAGTCATTTAACCCTATTTGCCTCAGTTTCCTCATCTGTAAAATGAGCTGGAGGAGGAAAATCACTGCAGTATCTTTGCCAAGAAAATCCCAAATGGGGTCATGGAGAGTCGGACACAATTGAACAGAAACAAGAATAGACAGAATTCAAAGTGTATGTTCAACAAATTATATTTTTCAATACATATAATGAATGTTACAAAAGTATGAAGAAGAACTACAGAAGGGCATCTCCAAGTAGTGGTAAGGGTTTATGGGTTTGGAACACAATATAGAATGTCATGCTTTTGTGAAATCTTGATTAATTTTGCTGAACTGATTATTGTCTTATTTATTTAAATTCTTCCATAGAAGAGGTTGTTCTCTAGTAGCAGGGATGGAGATAGGTTGGGAAATATATCCTTTGTTGTTGTTCAGTCATTTCAGTTGTGTCCAACTTCATGACTCCATTTGGAGTTTTCTTGGCAGAGATACTGGAGTGGTTTGCCATTTCCTTCTCCAGCTCATTTTGCAGATGAGGAAATTGAGGCAAGCAAGGTAAAGTGGCATGTTTAGGATCACACAGCTAGCAAATGTCCAAGGTCAGAGTTGAATTTAGGAAAATGAGTCTTCCTGACTCCAGATCAGGTATTCTATCCCCTGCAGAGTTATACTTATATTTTATAACATTTTAAATATTATATTTTAAAAAATGTTGATGAAAATGTACTTTTAAAAAATTGTAGTTTTGAAACTCTTTGGATATCCCTTTTGGGCCCTTGATCACTATTCACTCTGATGCCTCATTGTGGTATGGGATAATACTGGTTTCTCCAAGCAGCACACGAGAAGCATGAAATTGATTGATTGGCTGGTTGATTGGAAAGGCTTATAGTAAGAGATCCGTTGTCTGGGGGATGACCCTCAGAGCTGAGAGGCTCAGAGCTAAGAAGTTATAGCCAGAGTTAAAAATTTCTCAGCAAAAATGGTACTCAAAGACCCTTGAAACACAGTCTGATCACTCTGATGGGCCTATGATGAAACTGCCCATCCCTGAAATATTAAGGAAAGTCACTGTTCATAGCATCATTTCACTGACCACTGTAGAAAAAATGACATGGAGAAAACAATGAGGGTTTTTCTTCTTTAGGAAACTGATGCAGTTTGGAGTTTACCACAGTGTGGCTTCTTTTAAGTCCCAAGTAAAATCATGTCCTATAGGAAGTCTTCCCCAGCCCCTATTAATTACAGTGTCTTCCATTCATTATTTTCTATTTCTCCTGTATATCACTTGTTTTGTATGTATGTGTTTGCATGCTGTCTCCTCCCATTAGATTGTAAGCTCCCTGAGGTCGGGGACTGTCTTTTGTCGTTTTTTGCATCTCCAGTGCTTGACACAGAGTACACCATATTGTAGTTGCTTAATAGATGCTTGCTGAATTGAATTAACTTCTGGTTATCAAGGAAGTGAAGAACCCATGGGGCAAAAGGGAAGGGAATACACATTTATTAAGTGACTGCAATGCTAAGCAAGGTTGCTAGATGACGCAATGGATAGAGCACCAATCCTGGGATCAGGAAGATTCATCTTCCTGAGTTCAAATCTGGTCTCAGACACTTATTAGCTGGGTGATCCTGGGCAAGTCATTTAGTCCTATTGGCCTTGGTTTCCTTATCTGTAAAATGAGCTGGAGAAGAAAATGGTAAACCACTCTTAGATCTTTGCCAAGAAAACCCCAAATAGGGTCATGAAGAGTTGGACACAACTGAAATGACTAAACAGCAAGTGCTTTATAAATATAATCTTATTTGAGCCTCACCACACTTTTGTGAAGTAGATGAAATTATACTCCTTATTTTACAGTTGAGGAAACTGAGGCAGACATATTAAGTGACTTGCTCAGGTCTGAGTCTAGATTTGAACTCAAGTAAGTCTTCCTTACTTCAGGCCAAGCACTCCAAAGGACTTATATCCAAATCTCACCTTACTGTGTGACCTTGGGAAAAATCATTTCATCTCTCTAGTCCTCAGTTTCCCATCTTTAAATTAAGGGGGCAGGATGAAATGACCTCTGATGTCCCTTCCAGTTATAGATCCCATGACCTGGGTTCAATTCATGCCTCATCAGCCTTGGACAAATCCCTTCATTTCTTTCAACCACAGTTTCTTCATTGGTAAAATTAGGGAGATGACTTCGAAGGTCCCTTTCAGTTTTGGAGCTATGACCCTAAGTCACAAAGAACTCCAACTGAGATGCTTGAGGCATATGTTTCCAAGACTCCTCTGCTAATTAAAGCTAAGAAGAATGAACATCCTTGTCCCACTTTCCCCAACTGTTCCAGTCAGCCTCCCCAGTGGGTGATAGTCACCAGGAAACGTGGTCCAATGAGGACAGAATGTCTGCTACTGGGACTGGTCTCATTAAAGAGGAAGGATTTTCTTCCAGAATCTCCCAGTTCTACCCTCTCTGCACCCCATCACTCCATTGACTAGAGAGTTCTTAAGTCATTTATCTGAAGGACTGGCGTCTCATCAAAAAATAGTGTCTCCCAGTATTTGGACTTTAACTATCTCTGACCAATTCGGTAAGCACTCACTTAAAAGGAGGGAAAGGGGGAATTACTATTTAAAGGAACTTTTTTAAATGGAATATTTTTGTCACATGAATCATGATTATTAGATTCATTAGTTTGTCCCATAAGATTATTTTTCTTAAAATGGTGAACATTTGGACTGTGGAAGGATAGATGGATTGAAAACAGCAAGATTCTGTTGGGAATTTATCTTAACGTAGGAGAGAAAAGTAGTCCATGTGACTCTCCAGTTCATACTCACAGATGAATACTTTACAAACTTTTTTGGACTATGAACAGCTCAGGCCTTTGAAGCAGTTTCTTGGCAGTGGGGATGTAGGATAATCACATCAGCCAGAGCTTACATATGGCCACCAAATTGTCTGCCTCATATTTTCCTTGGCTATCCCCAAAGCCTCTTCAGTACAGTATTGAGCCAAAGCTGACCCCAAAGAGTCAACCCATGCCAACTGTATGAATAAAAGCTTAGTTCCTGTTTCTCTTGCAGCATCAGAAAAGGGAGTCAATGGATCTGAAGCCCCCAGCCCTAAGGCAAGAGATTCAAATCAGGCTTGTATATAAAAGGTGCCTTGGGAGGAAGAATTGATAATAACTTTAAGACTGAGTTCCATTTTGTGCTTTAAAAAAATATATTATTAAAAGTGCTCTCCTAGTGGAACAATTCTCTTTGTTCACTGGGGCATTTCTCTGTGACTCTCTCTGCCTTGAAATGGGACTTTCCCCTACATTGCGTCTGGATCGAGAACATGTCATGTTTTACTGTGGTTGCTATAACAATCTTTCTTTCACCTTCTGCGCTGCCATTCCAACACTTTTTGATTTCTGTGAATTCTGGAGATAGAATCAGAGTATTTTGTGGAAATGTACCTTTCTGCTTGATATAACTAAATAAGTTCTCTCAATGAGAATGCTCATCTTCTTACCAGTAAGACAGCTTGCAAAGTTAGAATACAGGCTACCTGATGGCAAACACTCATTTATTTTTGTCTTTGTATCTCTAACCAGAAATCCTTTCTTCAGGTCTTGATCCTGGCATGTACTAGTTACTCAGTCCTTAACACTGTCCTTTCAATGCTCTAGGCAACCCCCTAAGAATGTAAGTTACAGAATAGGTACCAACCTATGTAGGTAGAGAGAATTTGCTGCTTTTTTAAAATGACGTGGAAGAAACAATAAGGTGATTTCATTGTTATGAGTGTTGCCATTACAATAAAATTCACAGGCAGCTTGGTGGTACAATGGAGAGAGTGTTGGATCTAGAGTCTGGATGATCTGAGTTCAAATTAGATGCTAATTAGTTGTGACCTTGGTCAAGTCTCTTAAACTCTGCCTCTGTTTCCTCATCTGTAAAATGGCAATAATGAGAAAAAAATGGGAATAATGAGAGCACTTAACCTCAAGGTCATGAGGATAAAATAAGGTAATATTTGTAAAGTGCTTTGCAAACCCTAATATCTTATTTAAATATAATTGTTTTTTCTTTGCCATCCAAGGTATTTTATTTTATGAAAAAAGAAAACAAGCATTTATTAACTTCCTATAATGTTCCAGACACTGTTCTAAGCACTTTACCAATATCGTTTCATTTGATCTTCACAACCACCCGGGAGGCACACAATAGTATCCCCATTTTACAGTTGAGGAACCTGAGGCAGGTGAGGAAAGTGATTTGCACAGTCACATATCTAAGAAACACCTGAAACCATATTTGAATTCAGGTCTTCTGATTTGGTCCAGGATTATATCTAGTGGCAGATCACCTGGCTACCACTATGCATTTGAAAACTTTCATAGAAGGGTTGGTAACAGGGGGTTCATCGCACACACACACACACACACACACACACACACGATTAAGAATCCTTTCCCAATATGGAAGAATGAAGATTCTCTTAAAAATATGTAAGTTCTAGGCTCCAAACCCTCTCCACTGCTCCCTAAAAGTAATTTTTCCCTGAATGATCCACTGATATCACAAGGTTAGCTTGTACAAAAGTAAGCTCATTTGTGACTTTACTGTACCTATCTGTGTCACCTATCTGTGACTTGTGGGAATGTCTCCCACATTCTAAACTCTCTCCCTCCCTTCTCATATGCAATTAGCAGCTAAGTCCTGTCGATACCTTAATCCATCAGCAGTCATTAGCAAGCACTTAATATGTGACAGTCACTCTGCCAGGTGCTGGAGATACAGAATCAAAAACGAAGCAATCCCTGTTGGCCCTCAGGGAGCTTACACATCTAATCAGTAAGATAGCATGTACAGGAATAATAAAGAAAGAAGTAAATAGCAGTTGTGTGTGGCACTAGCAATAACAGTTGGAAGTATCTGGAAAGGCTTTGTCTTTTAGTCAGTTAGTCAGTAACTATTAGTCAATAACCACTTTCTAGAGAAAGTCAATGAGACAATCAATGGGGGTGTGGGCAACTTTCATTTAATAATCATCAGTTAGTGCTGGGAGTAATGCTAAGTGCTTTACGAGTATTATTTCATTCAGTCCTCACCACAACCTTGCAAAGGAGATGCTATTGTGGTTCTAATTTGACAGTCAAGGAAACTGAGGCAATGGAGGTCAAGTGTCTCATCCAGGCTCACATAGCTAGTGCGTCTTAAGTCATGTTTGAACACAGGTCTTCCTGACTCCAAATTTAGTGCTTTATTTATTGTGCCACCTACCCGTCTCTAAATGAAGATGAATTTATCTAGAGAGAGGGGAGATATCTCACATGTGGCAGGTTAGAGAGAAAGTTTTCTTAAAGAACAGGACAGCCTTGTATTTATTTAAAGACAGTAGGCAAGGAAGCAGCAGATACAGAGAGATTAAAGATTAAGGTTAGAGTGGGGATGATGAAGAGGACCATCTTCTGGAGAAGATGCAAAGGGATGAGATGAAGGACATATAGAGAGGTTGGCAAGGAGAAGGACCGTCTCATTATCAGAGACTGGGAAAAAGTAAGATGGGGTAAAAGGTGAAGTCTAGGGGCTCTGGGGCATTGAGAAAGGGAGAAAAGGGAACTCAGTGAATGGTTTCTATTTTCTCATAAAGTAGAAGGCAAGGTTCTCAACTAAGGAGGTGGGGAAAAGAGATTTGAAAGGCTTAAGGAGATAGGAGAAAGTTCAGAGCAGTCTCTCTGGGGCATGGGATAGAGGATTAATCATGGAGAAGTAAATGGACTGGTGTGCTTCAGGAAGGGACCAGTTGAGTATAGATAATATAAATTTGTAGTGGGCCCAGTGGGCAGAGTTGTCTGTCTTCCTCTAGCTCAACCGGCTAGAAGATAAGTAGGAATGGAAATAATCCAAGGTAATGTTTGGCAAGGCATGAGTAGTAATACAGGACAAGGGAGTGAGGAATTCTGGGATAGAGCAGTTTTATCAATTCATATAGAAACTGAGGCCACTAAACTGTATGTAAGCTAGACATATATTGATTTAGTTTTTCAATGTAACATTATCTATGTTTTATTATACTTTCATTTATTTTGTTAAATATTTCTCAGTTACATTTTAATCACATTTAGTCAGTACCAGGGAGTAGGATACAAGTTTGACACCTTTGCTATAGCAGACAGAGTTGAATTTATTCATTGCAGGATTAAGGTAAAAGCAACTAGCTGGTAGAGTGGATAGAGTGCCAGGATAGGAGTCAGGAAGACTCATCTCCCTGAGTTCAAATCTGGCCTCAGATACTTACTAGCTGTGAGTGTCTGGGTAAGCCACTTTAATCCTTTTGCCTCAGTTTCCTTGTCTGTAAAATGAACTAAATTAGGAAATGGCAAACTACTCCAGTATTTCTGCCAACCAAACCCTAAATGGGGTCACATTGAGTCAGATACAACCAAAAATGACAGAATAAATAGATTTGGAGGGGGGAGATTAAAGGAATAGGGTTAAGGAGGATGGAGATGAGAGAATGCGATGTAGGAACTGGGGAGGTGGGCAGTTTACTTTTTGCTGTTGAGTGATTAAGTACTGCAGGTGTGAAAAGAGTAACAGATAGAAGTCTGTTTTTGTTAAACCATGCTACATAGTAGTGAATAGTAGATGATTAGATTAAAAGGTTAATAATCTTGGAGGCTCTGCCTTGGGGTTCCAGCCATCCCTGATTAGTCTCTTTCTCTGAATTGTCAATGCCCAAATTCAAGCATTCATTACCTCCTACTTAGGCCATTGTGGTCACCTTCTAAAAGGTTTTCCTGCCTCCATTCTCTTTCTTGCCTCAATCCATCTGTCACACACTACATTTTAGAATGTGGGGATGTCAGCAGACTTTTCTTGCAGTCAGTGAGAAAGGACACATTTTTTTATTGCATTTTACTGGAGCACGTTGCATCACTGGATCAGTCATATATCATATCCTACTTTTAGTTTCCTTTGAAAAGGATTAATTTTCATCACAATGGTTATGAAAATATCTCTGTCTTTGAGCCTGAAACTCTTTCCCAGTCTCTAAAATGCAAAAAAAAAACAAAAAAAATCACCACTGTAATGACCAGGCAGGATATTAGACACATTTGAGTCCCAGCTGGAGTGTATTTCAGAGCCAAGCAGCTGATGTCAATTTTCTTGACTTCTCATTTCTTCTTTTTATTGCATTAGCTTCAGGAGCTCAAGTTCAGAGCAATCACAATGATGCCAAGCCATAAAGACACAAAGCTATGAGAAAATGGAGAAATCAGATGTTTTACTCACATTCTCTAAGAGCTAAATTTAGGGAGTAATCTATAGGTGATGCTTGTTCTCCCTTAAAGAGAGAACAAAAAAAAAATTGGTGCCCAGGTGAGGATCTGATAGGACACAAATGTAACTTAGCAGACTGCTCTTCTGTCCTGGGAGTCTTGACAAGTGATTTAATCTCTCTGTGATCAGTTTGTCCTATATATAACAGAGGGTAATATATTATAATCTGCTGATTACCTTCAGTATACAAAGAGCTGAGTCTTTGCTCCATTACATGCAACGTCCAAAGCATTGATTGGAAAACATTGATAGTTTGGTGAGTCTGGGATTGCATTAATAAAACAGTGGTAATAATGACTAGAATCTATAGAGAGCTCTGAAGTTTATAAAATACTTTACAAGTATCTCTCATGTGGTCCTCACAGAAAGTTTGGGATGGGAGGAAAGAACAAGTATTTATTAAGCCCCTACTATGCCCCAGGCAGGAGTTCAAAATCATTTGGGGGATAGGTCGCTGTGAGTGCTAGAAGCTAGAAGGAGTATGAAGCTGAGAGGTCCAAAATGAAGGGAAAATTGTTAGCTGTGGAATGTGAATTCCATGGAAAGGGAATAAGTCATTCAACCCTGTTTGCCTCAGTTTCCATATCTGTAAAAATGAACTGGAGAAGGAAATGGCAACTATCCCAGTATCTTTGTCAAGAAAATCCCAAATAAGAACAGAGAGAGAGAGAGAGAGAGAGAGAGAGAGAGAGAGAGAGAGAGAGAGAGAGAGAAAGAGAGAGAGAGAGAGAGAGACATGACTGAACAACAACAAAATGTACCAGACACTGTTAAAAGCTTTATAAATATTACCTTCTTTGTTTCTTACAACAACCCTACAACTTAAGGTTATTATCATCTCATTTTACGATGAGTAAACAGAGCCACAGAGAGAATAAGCGAGTTAGTTGTCCAGGGTCTCATAGCTAGTATCTGAGGCTGGATTTGAACTTGAGTCTTTCTGGCTCAAGATCCAGAGCTCTATCCACTGAGTCACCTAACTTCGTGACTGATGTGGTTCCTCCCATCAGCACTAGACCCTAGCTTTCCTCTTGTCTCCTTAGTTCTGTGAAGTTCTTGTTCATGGTCCCCATAAATCCTCCACAAATGGATGGTACACCCAACAGCCTAAGTAGATTCTTTATGTCTTCTGACACTTCAAAAGTACCCATGGAGCACATGGGCAATCCCTCTGCTATCTGGCTCATCTAGCTACCTTTCAGATCTCTTGGATAAACTCCATTAAGCTTCTTCCGATGCTGGTTGTAAGTTATACCCCCTTGTCTATATTATACTTACCATCTATCTATTCATTGTCCTTTGAGTAACACACACCTCTAATTTCACTTCCAATTGGCAGAGCGGATAGAGTGTTAAGTCAGGATAAATTGAGTTCAAATCCCTTACTAGCTATGTGACCCTGGGTAAGTGTAGCAGCAAGCATCCTTACACATCCAGGATGACCTGCTAGCACAGGTTCTTAGATCTGCTTTTCTAAAAGGAAAGAAACTTTTGAGGGGTCAACAATTTTCTTTAATCACATATATCAAGAGAGAAAACAAGCAGAGAAATAAAGAACAACAGACAGGGCTTCTAACTATCTGATCATATGCAATACATACATCACAGATCAGCAGACAGATTCCACTGTCTGATCATTACATATATACATAGTTACCAGGGAGACAAGTACCATCTAGATTTTCAGTGCTGGGCGGAGGGGGGAACTTCTTAACAGCTACCCAGAGTCTCATCTGGCACACAAACCTTCTTTCAAGCCCCCAAAGCAAAACCTCACCTCAGAGTATATATACATTTTTCCAGAACCAGAGGGCATCATGATCCTCATGACCCAGTGCCTCATTAGAAATTAACAAAAGGTGTGAGCCTTCCTACAAAACCAGCCTCCCCTAATCAAGTTTCCCTTAATGGGCTCTATGTGATCTTTAACTCTTCTTACAGTAAGTCACTTCACCTCTGTCTGCCTCAGTTTCTTCACATGTAAAATGAGGATAATAATAGCACCTACCTCCTAGGGCTGTTATGAGGATAAAGTGAGATGAATAATATTTATAAAAGTCTTAGCACAGTGTAAGCATCAATAAATAAATAAATGTTAGCTATTATTATTCCTATGATTTAAAAGTGTGCATCACTAGAATAATATTGGTATTTGATATCTTTGCCCTCTATTCTCCTTCCCCCTCAAAAAAAGTCTACCTTGTATCATGAATCAATAAGTATTTAGTATTTGCTCATTTATTTTAGGATATCCACTTAATATATGGGAGAGATAGCATGACATAATTGGACTTGGTGTCACTAAGGCTTGGATTCAAGGGACACCTCTAACCCATTCTGCCTGTATGATCTACTTGACCTGTAGTGCTCTCAAGAGACTTATTAAGACTCTCAGTTGTCTAGAAAGTGCTGACCTGCATTGGTAAGGTAATTGCCCACCTGGGAGTTTTTGTAGATCTATGAAATCACAATGATAATCTTCAATCTATTTGTCTCTCTCATTATTTGCTAGGAACTATGCAAAGCACTGAGGATGTGTTACTGGGGAGGGTAGAATGGGCCAGGGGAGGAAACTGACCCTCTTCCATCCTTTCTGGAAAGAGATGGATCTCAATTTTTCCAGACCCCATCCATCTCACCCACTGTCAGATTCAGGGTGTGACCTCTCTGGTGGCATCTTCTCCCTCCATCCCTTCTCTCTCAATTTGTAGTCTGGAGATTTAATCAGCCACATCCTGTTACAATAATTCCCTTGATTTTAGGTTGGGCCCAGGCTAAAATAGTCCTCAGGTTCACATGGTCCCTTCTTCTGTGACTTTATGGAATTTATCACAGACCAAGGTCAAATAAAATCAAAGCAGCTCAGAGTCCCGTGTTTGGAAAATTCCTAATATTTTTTGACATTGTTTTAGTTCCCTACTCTAATTTAAATTTTGTGTATTTCCAGCTGAACCCCAGCTTCCTCCATGACCTTTTTCTCATTATGGAGTCTGCACATCCATGCAACACAGACCTTACATGATGATCATTGTGGCTGTTGTTTTTAATATGAGGCAAAATCTGGATAAAGAAAATAGATTAGATTTTTTTAAAAAAAGGCAACGTATAACAATGCCTACCTTTTATTGGACTGAACTAAGGAGGGGAAGATGAAGAAAAAGTTAAAGTTTTGAAATTCCCCTCAGCATTAGTCACAGTTTTTTATTCCAAGATCCAAAAGCTCACTATGATTTCTCCCCTTCCTGCCAAAGTTCAGCTCTCCTCTTTCTATCTGATCACCCATCAAGCCCCTGAAAATATGTCTCTTCACCTCAGCAGGTTGAGGGATGCTGTCTGGACCATTTCCAAGGGCTCCTCACCTCCTGCAGTCCTAGAATCTTTCTCCCACTCTGCTTTCTTGCAAATTCTTTGCAGTTTTTTTTTTTAAGAATACCTCAAGCCCTACTCAAATCCACCTCCTGGGTCAAAGATAGTGATGGTCCAAATCTCTCTTAAGGCTGAAAGGGAATGTTTAGCCCTCTGAACTCCTGTAATGTCAAATGTTATATAAATAAAAAGTAAAAAAAATCCCTGATCCCGAAGAGTTTATATTCCGAGGGAGGCAATCTGTACATAAAGGTAGATCTTCCTCCCAAAGATATACTCTTTGATCCAGTGACACTTGCCTCCTAGATAATCCATAAACAAGACCCTCCATCTTTCAGCTCTGGGAATTTTTTTCTGGCTGTTCTCCGTGCCTGGAATGGTCTCCCTTCTCCACTCCAACTACTGACCTCCCTGGCTTCATATGTATGTAAAAATAGTTATTAACATTCACTTCTATAAGATGTTGAGTTCCATTTTTTTTGTCCTCCTCTTCCCACTTCCCAAGATATCAAGCAATCAGATATAAGCTATGTGTGTATAATCATATTAAATATATTTCCACATTAGTCATGTTGTGAAAGAAGAAATAGAACAAAAGGGAAAAACAAAAGAGAAAGAAAAGACAAAGAAAGTGAAAATAGTCTGCTTTGATCTGCATTCTGACTCCATAGTTCTTTCTCTGGATGTGGATAGCATTATCCACCATGAGTCTTTTGGAATTGTCTAAGATCATTGTATCGTAGAGCTAAGTCTACCAAAGCTGGTCATTGTACAATGTTGCTGTTACCATGTACAGTGTTCTCCTGGTTCTGATCTCTTCACTCAGCATCAGTTCATGTAAGTCTTTCCAGGTTTTTCTGAAGTCTGCCTGCTCATCATTTCTTATAGCACAATAGTATTCCATATACCACAATTTGTTCATCCAATTCTAACTAATGGACATCCTCTCAATTTCCAATTCTTTGACACCACAAAGAGCTGCTATATACATTCATGCATGTATTAGTCCTTTCCCCCTTTTTTAAATCTCTTTGGGACACAGACTGAGTAATGGTATTGCTAGATCAAAGGGTATGCACAGTTTTATAGCCTTTTAGGCATAGTTCCAGATGGAAGAGCTTATATTCTAATGGGAATTTATGCAGAAGATGCACAGAAGTATCTGAGACACTTTTAGTAATATGCTGAGACATTTATGTGTGAGGTAAATCAGTACAGGGTACCATCACAACACCAAACTTCTGAAAATAAATGAGTTCAAGTGGCCAAAAAAACAAGTATTTTGGCATTTTGAGTGATGGCAAATCTTGAGTCAAATCAAGATGTAATTTTATGGGGATAAAAATGTAAAGTTATACACTTGTAATTTAAAAATCCAACTTCACAACTTTTAGAAGGGGAATTTCTTCTAGATACCAACATATCTGGAAAAAATCTAATAGTTATAGGAGGCTGCAAGTTTAATATGAGTCAACAGTATCATATGGCAGCCAAAAATTATAATTAAGAGGCTCATAATACTCAGAACTATGGAGGTGGGAGACCCATTTGGGTCTATCACACCTTAAGTATTGTTTGGCTCTCCAAGATATGCTTTAGGAAGGACATTAATAAATTAAGGAGTATTCACAGGATGGAACCTAGATATGGTAAAGGACCTTGAGTTCATGCTACAAGACTATAATAACACTATAATATGGATATAATGATATATTATAAAACTATAGTATACTATAATAATTGGTTTAAGAAACTTAGATAATGTTAGCCTGGAAAGGGAAACTATCTCCAAGTATTTGAAAAGATTCCATTTGCGAAAGGGAATAAACTCATTCTGCTTTCCATCAGAGGGCAGAACTAGGAGAAATGGGGAGAAGTAACACTGTCAGATTGAGGACTGATGCAAGGAAAAACTTCCTAAGGATGAAATCATTCCAAAAGGGGACTAGTCTGTGGAACCCCTTATCAGCAAGGAGGCAGATGGGTAGTGTGGCTTTTCACCACTGCAAGGAGGAACTGAAGGATGATGAGGGACATAAGTGGAGTAGACGAGGGTCCAGGAATGTTGATCCCTATGGAGAAGAAAGAGGGCTGGGGGTATGGACTCACCGCAAGTATACATATTATCATGAGTAATCAGGGCCTCATGTAACTCATTGACCTGCTTGAAGAGTGATCTGATTGGACAGAATTTTGTAGATTCCCTACTGATACAGCTATTGAGAATTGGTGAATTTATCCCTTCTCCCCTTCTTTCTTCATTACCTCATCAAACAGGCATCCCATACCCTTAGGAATTTCTCTCTGTGTGTCTCTGTGTCTGTCTCTCTGTGTCTGTGTGTCTGTGTGTCTGTGTCTGTGTCTGTGCCTGCCTGTCTGTCTGTTCTCTCTCTCTCTCTCTCTCTCTCTCTCTCTCTCTCTCTCTCTCTCTCTCTCTCTCTCTCTCTCTCTCTGTCTTCCCCCCTCTCTCTTTTTCTCTCTCTCTCCTTTCCTTCCTCCCACAAAAATAGGTGCTTCACTTGCATCAATTGTAGTAATATCCCCTTCGCTGAAGAGAGACATAGAGAAAGAGACAGAGACAGAGACACAGAGAGAGAAGCATGTTCTTTGGGTGTAGCTTGGACTAAATGGCTACCAAGTTCCCTTTCAGCTCTGATGTTCTGTGACTCTTGGATCACTTGGAAGCACTGGAGTTCTATGAGTGTACATTTTAAGGATGGCTATTCTTACAATGGTGGTGCTGATATCAATCTAGCAGAAATAAAATGGGCATTTCTTTGGTTACCATTTTAGAGCTAATGATTTCTCTTCTTGTTCTATCAGATAGAATGAGGTTTTCCTGTGTTTTTCCACTCTTACACACTCTCCTATTAGATTATAATCCTCTTCGACAGTAGAAACTGTTTTGGTTTTGTCTTTGTATTCATCAGACCTATCACAGTGCCTGGCACAACTTTGATATGTGAATGGCTCTGTGCAATCGCATCAATCGGAGTAAATCTTTCCATAATACACATCGTATGACCCCTCCACTCTTCATCATGTTTGGTTCTTGCCAGTGTTCTCCTGTAAATTAATAAATGTTTGTTGTTGAATAAAATTTAAAGCAATTGTTGCCTCCCAGAAACAGTGTGGCATAATGGTTAGAGGACAGTGCTTAGAGTCAGGAAGACCCGGATTCAAGTCCTTCCTCTTATTACCTTGGGCAAGGCACTTAACCTTTACCCGGTCCCCAAGCCACTCTCTAAAACTAGAAGTTACAGAAGAGTTAACTATTTGCATCAGTAGAGGGAGTTTTCACTCTGGGAATGCCCCACAGAGGTGAAATCGACATCTGGACAAAAACAGAACAAAGTACCAAAACCTATTCCCTTCCCTGAAATATTCTTTAGTTATATGAGAGATTTTACTCTTAATGAGATTTCTTCTATACAAGAACACTATCATACCCTCATGAAATTGATGTAAATATGAAATAGAAAACAAAACTCCAGCATGCAGCAAGATGCTATTTCTTTTCATGAAATTCCCCACATATAAAGCAAATTTTAGGCATCAAATAATGCTAAATTGAAAAAAAAAAAATACCCAAGGCAGAAAACATCCTGTGTTTATGATCCTACTTGGTTTTTTTCTCCTTCTTTCCATCTTTATCTTATCTTCACAACCAAGTTTATTGGAAGTCTTTGAAACCACTCACCGTCACCTGTAAATTCCGGTCCCCTAGCTATTATTTCAGCAGCAGCTCAGGTAAAGTGAAGACAGTGGAGGCCCTCACAGACTGAAGAGTTTATAGCTATTTTTGTAAAGATACTACGGAAAGCAATGTATTGCTCCTGTTATTTTAAAATGGTAGTAAATGGTCAGAGAGTGAAGCATTCCTGAATTGAGTACCATGAGTTTAAATTACTTTTCTTCCTAACGCACTTTCAGAGTGACAGTCATAGTTTCTTCAGACCATAAGGGGAGAGTCTTGGAGGAGCAGGAAGGGAGAAGAGTGTTCCTTAGTGTTCATGTATCAGAGGCAGCCTCAGTCCAAAGGAATTATTTCTTCATTGATGGGCAGTTCTCTAGGAGGATTGATGAGCAAGTGTGGTACCAGAAGGAGACTGTCAAAAGTAGAAACTGGAGAACCCGGTGAAACAATAATGGAGGCTGCTGCCGCACCTTCCACAAATGTTTGATAAGTACTGACTGTGTGCTAGGTATGGTAGTTGTTGATGGGGAGAAGGAGAAGGAAGGAAGGAGAGAGAAGGACAAGGAAGAAGAAAAGAGGGAGAAGGAAAAGGAGGAGGATTAGAAGGAATAAAAGAAGGAAGAGGAGGAGAAGTCCTACCCTCAAGGAGCTTATCTTCTACTAGGGTAATAATATACTATAGATTCACAAGTGCGTGTGTTCATCCCTCATTGTCGAAGAAGACCATGCCATCAGAGAAATGATGACATGACTTGCACTTGACTTTGTTTTGAATGAGGGAAGGCTGTGCACGTCACCAGCCTTACTTCTCCTCCAGAGCCATCTGAATCCAGTGACCAGATATTCATCAGGATGACTGGAGATGACCCAAGATGAGGCAATTGGGGTTAAGTGACTTGCCCAAGGTCACACAGCTAGTGAGTGTCAAGTGTCTGAGGTGAGATTTGAACTCAGGTCCTCCTGACTCCTGCACTGGTGCTCTACCCACTGCACCACCTGAGTTTATATGAGGAAACACCTTACATGGACAGTCATTTACAAAGCTAAGCAACCTGCTTCCTATATATAGTTCAGAGTTTTCACTGATACTTTTGATAAAGTTCATTTTCCCAAATTGGGACTAATTCTTCCTCTCTGCAACTTTTGATCTTTGCCCTCAGGGGTTAAGCAGTTGTGACTGTGTACATTTGTGTGCCTATATATTATGTGCATGTTTAATATTTAGTTAAACAAATATATAGGTATATACTAATGATGGACCACACTCAGGTGTGACACAAGTCAGACTTGGAGTGAAAGTGCAATCCTTTTACGATGGCATTATGTTCACATAACGAAGGCAACCTGTCTACACCCATGGAGTGAACTGTTAAACCCAACTTGCAGATCTTAGTACCTCACTCACATTTATGTCATGCTCTGAAGCTTTGAAACAGTTTACATATCTCATTTGATTCTCATAGCAACCCTGTGTGTTAGACGCACCCCATTTTACAGGTAAGGAAACTGAAAGATTAAGAATAAGTGACCTGCCCAGGGTCATACAGCTAGCAAGTGACTGAGGATAGATTTGAACTCACATCTACCTGATTCTAGGACCAAACACTCTATCTGCTGTGCCACCTGGTTGCCTCATAAATGCTATTCAGGCTCAGCTCAGAGATCTTAATTGGGGGCAGAGGGAGGACTCAGCATTGCTCGAGGAGGCCTAGTCCAAGTCTGGATTATGCAGTTTGTTTTAGCAGCATGGCCCAATAAATAGAGAGCTGAATTTGTAGCTGAGTTCAATCATACTTCAGACACATCCCAACTATGTGACCCAGAGGAAATCACTTAACTTCTCAGTGCTGCAAGCAATGCTTTAAGACTATAACTTTCAGAGAAAGTGTAAGCCTGGATTGGTAGGGGGAAATTCCTTATTTGGGAGTTCCCAAACCAATGAAATCCTAGGCCTAATGGTTATTTACCTAAAGTCATATATAGTTCCTACCTTCCAAGCTTGTGTATATAGCATGGGAGCTCCTTGGGAGCAGGACCTGGTTCATCTTTTTTTTTCTTTTAAATTCTGTACCTCCTGTATGGCACATGAAGTCTTATATAAAATAAGTACCAATCGATTATGGGGTCAAGTAGTTTCGTATAATTTCAAGAGTGTGGATAGATTATTGCAACCTGTCATCCCTATTGGGGAAAAAAGAACTCAGTAAGACCTGCCCTACTGATGTTGGAGGGGTTCAATAGCCTTATCTCCCTACCCAAAGAGCAGCAGTAACTTTGATTATTCTGTGAGTTTGTCCACTGTCCCCTTGGAAGCTTCCTGAAAGAAAAGACATGAGTGTATATGCTTCCTTCTGTCCTTCCAGTCTCTTGCAAAGTGAGCATTTTCAAGTGGGCCGACATCTGACAAATATTTCTATAACAACAAACTGATACACTCAACAATTAGATATTAAGTAGAATTGTAATCACAAAGATATATATACGGATGGAGATATAAAGGTAGCGATATTGATACAGTTGGAAATGGGGCTGAAATAAAAACAAAAGATATATTTTTTAAACACACACATATATATCCTTTTATATACATATACATGTGTGTACATGTGTACACATATATACATATATGTATATTACATGTATGCATATATATCCAAAAATATTATTTGTATTTTGTAAGAAAGAGGTACAGAGAGAGAAGCAAAAGACAAAGGAAGGGGAGGAAGAGGAATTTGAGATAGAGAGGGAGAAGAAAAGGAGGAGAAAGGTAGAAAAACCACAAACAACATGTGAGTGCAAAGACCTCACATTTTGTATTTTCTAATTTCTTGTGTGTGGATTCTTCTTTGACAGGTCCAGGAACACGCATCTCCAACCTAGCTTTTGGTCCTGGCCCTATATGCCCTTCTCTTGGAACTTCCTATGGAATATAGATTTAGGGATGGAAGGAGACTCTGAAATCCTAAAGTCGAATCCCCTTATTTCCTCAGTTGAGCAAACTGAGGCCCAGAGAGGTTAATAACTAGCACAGCATCACACAGTAAAAGCCAGGATGTGAACCCAGGTCCTTTGACTCCAAAACTATCTACCTCATATCTGTATAACCACAGGGAAGTCTTTCTCTGAGCCTCTGTTTTCCCATCTGTTAAAATAAAAGGTTTCAACAGGATGATCTTTAAGGTTCCCATCCTGTTCTAAAGATCTGACTCTCAGGGAAGGGGTTAGACTAGATAGTTGCCGAGATCTCTTCTGTCCCTAATTGTCTATGAAAATGCAGCTGATGTTCAAGCCTGGAGCACAATTAGGGACAGAAAAGAATGCAAGGTTCTTCCTACACTCCTGAACTTGGAGCTGTAGCTCCACAAAATCTTGTGAGTCATGCAAAAGACAAAGCAAGAGAAACCCTACAGGGAAATAAAGGACCTTGAGATTCCCTAGAGACTCTGCTAGATTTTCTTTAGAAATCTGGGATGTATCTACTGGAGAAGCCCTAAACAAAGAGTGGTATATAAGTTTACAAACATGCCATTAAAAAGGATACATTTGAAGGATATGGGAAAGCATGGGAAGATTTATGTAAACTGATGCATAGTGGATTTAGCAGAACCAAGAATACAATGTACATAGAAAAAATTGAAAACAGCAATAATGATAGCAAAAATCAAAATGGAATGTTATGAATTTATAATAGCCAAGAGGGAAGGAAGGAAATTACCATTTGTTGAGGACCTACTATGTGTCAGTCACCATGCTAAGTATTTTACAAAGATTTTCTCATTTAATATTCACAGCAACTCTGGGAAGTCAGTGCTAATATTATCCCCATTTACAGATGAAGAAACTGAGACAGTTGGAGATTAAATGACTTGGCCAGGGTCATATAACTGCTAAGTGTCTGTGGCTGGGTTTGAATTCAAGTTTTCCTGATTCTAGGCCTGGTGGCATTATTATTCACATTTTACAGATGAGGCAGATGGAGGTTAAGTGATGACTAGGATTATATAGTAGGTACATTTCTGTGACAACATTCGAATTCCAGTCTTCCTGACTCTAGACCCAGTGCTATTATTATCCTCATTTTACAGATGAGGAAATTGAAGCAGATAGAAATTAAATGACTTGACTAGGGTAATAGGGTTGGTGCTTTTCTGTGACCAGGTTTGAATCCAAATCTTCCTGACTCCAAGCTCTATCTACTGTACCACTATGGGGGCTTCTCAAGAAGGGATAAGAAAAAGCACCTTCATCCTCTCTTTGCATAGTTGAGGCACCATTGGTGTGGATTGTGACATTGCACTGTCACATTTAACTGATATGTTGGTGTTTTCTTGCCAAGTTTTCTTCTCTCATTTTCTTATTTATTTTTTGTTGTAGGAGATGACACTCTGGGTAGGGGAGGGAGGATATACTTTGAAATGGGGCTGAAGTAAAATCAAAAGATAGAATTTTTTTAAACACACACACACACACACACACACACACACACACATGCACATGCACATACAATGAGAGAGACATCTGGAATGCCTTGAGATTTCCAAGATTCATATGGCCAGAACCTTAAGGATGTCAGTCTAGTAGAGTACTCACAACCAAATTTCCCCATTCACGAGGATATATAGACCATATCTGGCATGAATGGGAAGGTGTCTCGTATATTTAAATGGAAAAAGGCTCGTGAATTATAAATCCATAGATCAAAATACTGCTTATTTAGACTAACTGTAAGTCTAGCGGCCTTCAAGAGTCCCAGCTTCCCTGCTTTTATGGTCATAAAATTTCTATTGAATGTCAAGAGCAAAGAAGGGTCTCTGGATAAAAGCCATTTGGCCTGTACTCTGTTATAACCACAGAGCAGCAGGGACCCAGACTTGCAGCCTTTTCATCTGAGGTGAAGAGACGAGATGCAGAATCCACAATAAAAATTTCCATTCCCTCAGGGCTTTGCAAAGCAACTGATAAATTAATTCAGGCTAAATTGTTAATGACTGATAGTGCCATGTGTAAACCTGTCCAGGGTGCTCTGCATTTTAGTAAGGAGCAGCACCTTCCCACCAGGAAATCTCACTAATAATGGAATTGCAGGCTGTGGCAAGTAGAAAGGGGAGGATCCGTGGAACCTCCTGACAAAGCCTGGTTTGTACCACAAAGGGGCCTGCTAAAGCTTTGTGCAGTACTGGAAAAAACACTCTGAACCTTGACTCCAACCGAGTGATGTCATTTTGATCCTCTTTGAGTATGAAGGACAACAGCCAACTAACCAATGGAAAGAATACCAGACTGGGAGGAAGGACATCTAACTCTGACACTCAGCTTGCTGTACCACCTTAGGCAAGTTACTTCCTGACCCTTTGGACCTCAATTTCTCCAATTATAAAATGAGGAGGTTGGATTAGATCAAGGGTTTTTAACCTTTTTTTGTATCCTGGACCTCTTGGACAATCTGATGAAGCCATTAGAACCTTTCTCAGAACCATGTTTTTAAATGCATAAAATAAAATATGTAGAATGCATATTAAGAAAATCAATTATATTGAAATAATTATCAAAATAGTCTTTGAAAAAACAAATTCAGTGGCCCCAAGTTTAGAACCACTGAACTGAATGAATCCTAACATAAATAATAAAACACAACCGTTAACCCCCTGGCCCCCATTTCACAAAGGAGGAAACAAAGGTTCTAGGAATTTAACCTCCTTGCTCATGGTAACCAACTAACAAGTATTTAAGGCAGAACTTGAAGCGAGGTCTCCTGACTCCAGATCCAATCCTCTATCCTTTATCATTTTATATTGATTCGTATTTATTATAATTTATTTATAAATTATTTACATTTATCATAATCTTATTTTTTTTAACCAGAACGATGATCTCATTAGCATAAGGAGTTCTTACAGTCAATGCCAAGGTTAGTAGATCTTTAACTTCCTAAAGCAGAGATGGGGAATCTGTGGCCTTGAGGCCATAAGTGAGCCTCTAGGGTCTCAAGTGCTGAAGTGAAACTGTCAAAGGGCCACACTTGAGGTCCTAGAGCTCCACATGTGGCTTCAAGGCCTCAGGTTCCCCACCCCTGTCTTAAGAGAGTTACCTCAGGAACTAAGGGGGTAAATGACCTGCTGAGTCAATATCTGTCAGAGGCCAAACCTAAAGTCAAGTATTCCTAACACTAAGGCTGGCTCTCCATCTTCTCCACCAAGCACCAAGGCTACCTCTCCCCCGATGCCACCCTTCCTCTAAAGTTCAACTTTTAACGTGCTATGATGCTCTATCTTCTTCCCAATTCAGTCAGCCCTGTCTCATGCAAATCAGCACTTTAATAAACGCTTTCTGGTTGACTAACAGTAAGTAATTAACTTGGGTCATTATTAGAATGCAGAATATCCTCCAATCTCCCAAAATCAAAAACTGAAATGTGCCTGAGAGTAGCAATGGGGAACCACTGCCAGTGACCAGACAAGAGCACAAGGCATCTGGCAGTAAGATAACAACCGAGTCTGTGGCCCAAGCGTGGGCTGACCAAAAGGACAGCTGCAGCATATTCCGTCGAAGCATACTTCCAGCATATGGAAAGCTTGGAGATCAAAACTATTTTTCAACCACGGATGATGTTTTCCAGCTCCGGTGTGTACATGGTATTATTCATTTCCCTCAAGTCCTCAGTCCAGGGAATTCACATAAACTAAGTTTACTCTCAGATTAAACTGCAGGCATTAAAACTGATTTCTCAAAGGATACGGTTCATTTCAGCATCTTTACTCTCCATCTCGGCAGCTTCTAAGACACCTTAAAACTGCTTCCCTCCCCGCTAAATTGGAGGTCCCTCTAGATTGGCTCCACTAGACAGTTATAGCATCCATGACTTTGATATGAAAAATCCGCCAGCACCCCCTCCTCCCTCCTTCCCTGCTGCAGCTGCTCCCAGAAAGCCAATCGAGGCTGTGGCTGCGTCAGTTATATCTGTGAGAGGGAGTGAAAGCCTTGGAAAAAAAGTATTTCTTTTT
The DNA here is from genome assembly GCF_028372415.1 of Notamacropus eugenii. Lineage (NCBI taxonomy): Eukaryota > Metazoa > Chordata > Mammalia > Diprotodontia > Macropodidae > Notamacropus > Notamacropus eugenii. Next base: position 43,420,616 of record NC_092875.1, read on the forward strand.
AAATTTTTTTTCTTTAATACTGTGGGTCAGAATGGTCATTGTGGCTCATAGAAAACCATCTTTCCCCAGAGAACATAATGGGAAAATATTGGTTTGAGTCTTCTTTTGTTTTCCCTTCTGCTACATTCTTGCCCTGATATCTGATTCTCTCTCAGTGTCGTGTTTGATAGCTCACCAGGGAGATATTTGTTTATGGCATGTGCCTGCATTCAGGGCCAGGATTACCTCAGTGTTAAAACAGGAGGAAACATTTAAAAGTTGAAAGCTTCGATGTTGCCCCCTGGCAATCCTGAGTAGAGCAGGAAACCCTCCCAGTATGGAACTTCTCCTTGTCCCTCCTCTGCTGGGAAGCAGCCCCAGTTGTGGGATCCAGATGTGAGATCTAAGACAAAAAAAACAACCTAGCCCTGTTCCCATAGTAATGATAGTCCTCATTTGCATAATGCTTAACATTTGCAGAGCACTACATTGCTTTATGTTCCAAAACTCCAATGAAACTATAATCTCATTGATAAGGGAATTCCTCACCCTGTGAGGAAGGTCATAACCCATGCACACCCTCCCTTCCTGAGAGATTCTTTGTCCATGCCCTCCCCTAAGGTCACACAGAAGGTATACCTAACACACTGGAGGTCTTCATTGACTTCTTCTGTACCTGTGGGAATGCTATGGCTAGCTACCTGTCATCTTTCAAACTTGCAATGAGTAACCAGCCAGCCCATCTTCCCTTCCTATCCTAAAAGTGCTTAATGGCTTGTTTTACTCTTTTCTTATAATAATGTGCTTTGTAAAGATAATGGGAGGGGGAGAGGTAAAAAAAGAAAACTTCAGAAAGAGTGTTGTAAAAATTGTCCCCATTTCATAGATAAGGAAACTGAAGAGGAGAGTTGAACTAGCTTACCACAGATCCTAATAGCTAATAAGAATAGTTAACATTTACATAGCATTTACTACGTGCCAAGCACTATGCACTTTACAACTAATATCTCATTTGATCCTCATGACGGCCCTGGAAGGTAATAATCATAGTAAATAGCTGGCATTTACATGAAGACAACTAAGTGGCTTAGTAGATAGAACAGTGAGGCTGGAATCAGGAAGCCCTGAGTTCAAATCTGTCCTCAGACATTCACTAACTGTGTGACCCTGGACAAGTCACTTAATCTGTGTTTGTCTTAATCCACTGGAGAAGGAAATAGCAAACTACTTTAGAATCTTTGCCAAGACAACTCCAATAAATTTTCATGGCACTTCCTGTTATTGTTCCCCATAACAACCCTGGAAGGTGAGGATGATGACGATAACATTGACAATAGTGCTTCCCATGTGCCAGGCATTATACTAAATACTTTACAATTATTCTTTCGTTTGATCCTCACAACCATCCTGCAGCAGGCCCTAGGACTGTCCCCATTTTACAGATAAGGGAATTGAGGCAAATAGAAGTTAAATAATTTTCCCAGGGTCATACAACTATTAGACCAGTAAATCTGAGACCAGATTTGAACTCAGGTTACCCTGACTCCAAGTCTAGTATTCTATCCACTGTGCTATCTAACTGTCGATCACATAGCATCTAGTGGTGCTGAAAAAAATTCTCCATTCAACAAGATTTATTAGGCACCAGGCACTATACTAGATTCTAGTAACAAAGACATACATGAAATAAGAAACAGGAGTGTAGTGTTAACAACTGGGAATATGAACCCAACTGCTTGGAAAACCAAGTCCAATGAACAGCTGCTGAGATACCACGCTAGGCAGGTATTTTGTTATTTTCATTGTTATTTTACCCAAATAATGTTTTATCTGAATGATAACAACCAGGTAAACAAAGGTGTGATGATTCTATCACCAGTGGCTTCAGGCAGAGATAAGGCACAGTAGAGAGAGGTCTTTAATGAAGAACACTCACTCACTCACTCACACACTCACTGAAACCTCCAACCTCATCAGTGCTGCCCAGAGCTCCTAAACTAATCAATTATAAACATGAACTCTACATTACACTGTTGCATATTTCATTCATCTTTTTCATTATGCCGTTAGCAGGGTTCAGCAGGCATATAATTTAATAGCAAGCTTTGGAATTGATCCAGCTTCCATTTTCCATGACATTTGGAACATGCAAAAATATTTTATTGTTTTAAATTTTATTTTTTTATTCTGACCTTAGCAAACACCAACTGAAATGAGCATTTCCATATGCATAGCTGAACAGAATAAAAGGACTGTATGTGAAACTATGAATCTCTATTATGTGCAACTCAATTTTCCCTTTAAGTGTATATTAAATTCAACACATAATATGCAAAGTTTCAATGGCAGAACTCTGTGTGTATCTCATCTAGAATACCTCACTCTTGTGGTTCCCTAAGTGCTGTCTTTGGAAGGGATCCAGTCTTTCTTGAAAGACTAGGAACTTCAAAGGAATGGGGTAAATTTTCTTTAGTGGTCTGACTTATGAAAAGAGGTACAGGTGGGAGAATTTCCAGGACTCCTGGAGAATTCTTTCGTGGATTTTAAAAAGAACCTTAAAAGGATGATAAGGAAAGGGTGGGAAATGATTTGTGTTCTATCTCTGTCTCTTTATATCTGCCTCTGTCTCTCTTTTTCTCTACCTGTCTCTGTCTCTCTCCTCTCTATTTCTCTGTATACGTCTCTTTCTAATCTCCTAATCTGTTTCTTTCTGTCTTGGTCTCAGCTTTTATCTCTCTGTGTGTCTATTTCCATTTCTCAGTCTTTCCATATGTCTCTCTGTATACTTCTGACTCTATCCATCTCTGTCTCTGTCTGTCTGTCTCTGTCTCTGTCTCTGTACCATCATCCAGCAGCAGCATTATTGACTGAGTTCCATAGGGAGAGGTATATTTTCAAGGCAATATTCACAGCACTAAGGGCAGCTATGAATATGCCAGATTAGTTCTCAATCACAAAGTATAACAGACTCTCCATATAGAAGGCAGAAGAAAAAACATTTTTTCAGACACTAGGAAGCCAAATCTCAAAACCAGAAAGCCAGATCCATCAGAGTAGTCAAGAAGTCAATACACATTAACATGGCAGAGGACAAAGCCTTTCTCAAGCCTTGCCCCTCTGCTCCCACAAACAAATAAACACTCAGGAGCCTGACAGTGCCTGCCTGTATCCTCTCTCCTCCACTCTCACTAACTTCCTCCCAGTTCTGCTCCACCCTTCCTGTTCTACCTGTTCAGCAAGCTCCTCCCACCACATGTGACTTAGGTTTCCAAGTGATTTAAGCAGGTCACATGAATCTATTAATGAATGGGAAAGATCTTTCCATTTAAATTACCATTACAAGAGAAGAGACATAGAAGTTACTCTCTTTGCCTTCCAGAATTTGCTATTTCTAATGGAGTTCCCTCATTCCAACCCCAACCCCTAAGAGGATCCCTATAAAACAGTATGTTCCTACAGAATTCATGGAAGCAGTTACGTCTTGACTTTCTGGTCACCGCTGGTAACAAGTTCCTAACAATTAGAGATGCTTCACAAGGGATAGGATTAACCTAATTTTTCCAGCACGTGGGACAAATGCACAAGAGCCACATGCTTTCTTTTTAAAGAATGAAGTAGATTGCATAGAGAAGGAACCCTGAGTTTCAGACACTTGAAGTGAAATTGGTAGTTTTATTAACTTCCAAGTGAATACGATGGATTAGTCTATTCATCCTCCAAATTGTTGAGAGTAAGATTCTGTTTTCAATGAGTTTCTTGCCAAGAGAATTATGCTAATGTAGATTGCCTCTGTTTGTCCTTCGTTCTTGAAGAGGATCATGACATCAGGGAGGTGCTGCCATGACATGCAAGTGAATTCAATTTAAGTGAGACAGGGCTGTGCAAAGGCAGCCCTCTAGAGCCATCTGGGTCCAGCGGCAAGATATAGATGAGGATGGCTGCAGATGGCCCTGGATGCAGTGGGAGGCCTTGGTCTTTTCAAGCAAAGGTCTTTAATAGGTTTCAGTTTGAGTGAAGTAGTACCTCAGTCTAAATCTAAAGTAAATTAGGATACTTAAGGAGGTAGTGGGATCCCCCTCACTAGAATCTGATGGATATTTGTCAGAGATGCATAGGGAAGGAATTCTTAGCATTTTCATTATCCTGCACACCCTGGGCAGTCTGCTGAAGCCTAAGGACCCCCTCATAGAAAAATGTTTCAAATGCATAAAATAAAATATGTGGAGTTACAAAGGAAACCAATTAGACTTAATTAATTTTCAAAATAGTTTTAAAAACAAGTTCATCAATGTCAGGGTAAGAATTGTTGATATGGAGAGAATTCTTATTCAGGAACAGGTTAGAGCAAATTTCTCCTGATGATGATTCCCCAAATTTTCAGCTCTGAGATTCTGTATTTCTCAGATTTGTTAAGGCATTGGGCTGAACGATGGGAAGAAGAAGAAGAAGGAGAAGGAGAAGAAGAGGAAGGAAAGAAAGAGACAGGGAGGGAAGGAGAGGAAGGAAGAAAGGAAGAAAGGAAGGAAGGAAGGAAGGAAGGAAGGAAGGAAGGAAGGAAGGAAGGAAGGAAGGAAGGAAGGAAGGAAGGAAGAAGGAGAAGACAGAGGAGGAGGAAGAGGGAGAGGAGTAACAATGACGGTGTCAAAGATAATGATAATGACAACCATATAGGCAACCTGGCATAGTGGATGGAGAGCTGTCCTCAAATCCAGGAAGGCCTAAGTTCAAGTCCTTTCTCTGACACATTCTGGCTGTTTGACTCTGGGCAAATCACTTAACTTCTCAGTGTTCTAGACAAATCTATAAGACTAGAAGTGGCAGAGAAGATGCTGACCCACATTGGTGGAGGGAATTTCCTCACCTGGAAGTTCTCCATACAGATGAAATTATAAATCCAATCCTTGTCCCCTTAGGATAATAATATCAATTGCCATGGATTTGTATAGTACTTTAAGGCTTATGAAACACCTTACAGAGATCGTGTCATCTGATCCTTCTAATGGCATGTGTGGTTGGCGCTATTATCTTCATTTTACCTATGAGTAAACTGAGGCTTGACTGGAGTCACCCAGCTGTTGGAAATGCCTGAGTGTCCAGAAGGGTGCTTGCCAGGCATGTTGCAGAGGAGAGCTGCACTTCAGTTAGGAGAATGTATGAAATGACTCCTGGGATCCCTTCCAACTCTATTCCAACTCTGTAATTCTGTGATCCCTTATCTCAAGAGGCTAGAACATAGCAGAAAGAGGCCATTTTGTTTTCTAATTATCACTTATACTTCTCTACAATGCTGATCTTTCTTATATCTTGTATGGTTATAGAAAAAAATTATTAAAGACTCAGGTTTCATGTATGTAAATATTCCACCCATGGTAACCATTATTTCCAATCATTTTCAAGACTTTAGCTAATTTCCTACCCTTTCTCCTTCTCTGGAGGCCTTGAACATTCACTTTGTCCTTGTATCCACAGCACCATCTCACTAACTATGCAAGCAGAGTTTAGGAAGGTTTTGTGTTCTCCCTACAAAGTAGAAATTTATCCTTCCCTAGTTCCTATGCTAGTGGTTTTAGTGGCTTGGGACAAATGCATAAGATATACCAGACTATTCCCCTTCTATTAAGGGATTCATCTAATCAATAGAAAGTGTTTGTTATCTAAATTGGCAAAAAGGTCCCTTGGTTTCCTTCTCATTACTTATCATTTTGAGGATCCTGGAAACCTGCTGCTACTGCTTGATTCATTGACAGAGCTGTTTGTTTTATCTCACCAAGATCATTCACACTAATCTGAGCAGGAGACATTATCATTAACCAAAGGGTTTATTTCTAACCCAGTTCAGCCTGATTCTCATTTTTTTCAGGTAAAAGTGACAATTATAAAGTTAGGATATAGTTCCCTATAAACAGTTTCCTTTGGATTTCAGTTGGCCTGAATATTTTACAGGCTACAGATTGTTAATATTTGTAAAGTGCCAGACACTTTATATAGTAGACACTTCATAAATGCTTGTTCCTCAGGCAGTTTTTAGAGGAAGAAATTAAAGCTATCTATACTTATATGAAAAAATGCTCTAAATCACTATTGATTAGAGAGATGTGAATCAAAACAGCTCTGAGGTACAACATCACACCTATCATATTGGCTAACATGACAAAACAGGAAAATGAAAAATGTTGGAGAAGATGTGGGAGAGTTGGAACACTAATTCATTGTTGGTGGAGCTGTGAGCTGATCCAGCTATTCTAGAGAGTAATTTGGAACTATGCCCAAAGGGCTGTACAAATGTGCATACCCTTTGACCCAGCAACACCACTTCTAGGGCTGTATCACAAAGAGATCCTAAAAATGGGAAAAGGACCCACATGTACAAAAATATTTATAGCAGCTCTTTTCGTGGTGGCCAAGTACTGGAAATCGAGGGGATGGCCATCAAGTGAGGGATGGCAGAACAAGTTGTGTTATATGAATGCAATGGAATACTACTGTGCTATAAGAAATGAAGAACAGGAGGACTTCAGAAAAACTTGGAAAGACTTATATGAACTGATGCTGAGTGAAGTAAACAGAGCCAGGAGAATATTATACACAGTAACAACCACAGTGTGCAAGGACTCTTTTTGATAGACTGGTCCTTCACATCTAAAACATTTCGAAAGGACTCATGATAGAAAATGTCATCCACATCCAGAGAAAGAACTATGAAGTCTGAATACAGAATGAAGCAACTATTCTCTCCTTTGTTATGTTTTGTTTTGTTTTGCTCATGATTTCTCCCATTCATTTTAATTCTTCTATGCAACATGACCAATGTGAAAATGTGTTTAATAGGAATGTATGTGTAGAACCCATATAAGATTGCATGCTGTCTTGGGGAGAGAGGAGGGAGGGAGGGGGAGAAAATTTGGAGTTTATGGAAGTGATTGTTGAAAACTGAAAACAAATAAATTAATACATTTGATGAAAGAAAAGATTTTTAAAAATAGAGGGACCTCAGAACGCATATTCACCCACCAAGCAACACTCTTTTGAAACTTATTTAGCTCCAAAAATATGGCACTCAATTCAGTAGAATAAGTAATTTTTTTTCCTCTTTCTTTTTTCTTTTTTGGAGACTAGGTTTTCCTATCTCACCCAGAGTAGAAGTGCTTCAGCTTTTCACCAGTTAGTCCCACCAATTCACTGAAACTTTGTCATGTTCCAGCTCCATTTCCAACCTGAGCTGCCTCCCCTCCTTAGGTTTATCCCTCCAGCTCCCAGAGGGTTTGTTATATCAGACTCAGAAAGGACACCCATTTGGTTTTAGCCAGACTGCAACTCAGAACTCCTGAGCTCAAGTGATCCACCAACCTCAGCCTCTATAGCAGCAAGGATTATAGGAGCACTCTACCCCACCCAACACCAATGTGCATTTTATTGGGATAAGGGCTGGGCTTGTGAATTTTTGAGTGAGAAAAATCCCTCTACTGGTGCAGATAAAAATGTTCTCTGAACAAGTATTGTCTTTACTTAGTGAGTTGCCTAAAGCAATTATCAAGCACATTCACGCAGGCAAAACTGCCCAGTGCATTGCGATTGGCAGCACAAACGTTCTTGAAGACTCCTGAACGGAAATTTATTAAAAATGACCACTTGTATGTATGTGTGCGCATGTGCGTATGCATATAGAAAGTTGTAGAAATTTTTTGTCTTTATTTCTAAATCTAAGTCGTCCCCTTCTATCCTTTCATGCTTGGAGCTCTTAGGGGATAGAAAGGGAATCTGAATGCCAACAATATAAACTGTGCAATAGCTCATAAAGAAAAATGTAATTGGGAAATATTTAACAAAATAAATAAATAATCTAATGCAACTTGGATAATACTAATATGTGGTTTTCTAAGTCAATACTTGGCCTGATTGCCATTTCAGTTTGATGCCAATGGTAATGGCATCCAATGCCAAAGGAGTAAGTATGCCCAAGGTCACACAGATGAAGGCTTTATTTCTGAAGGGAAATTAAAGGGAGTGAAGATAACTTCCCCCATTTAAAATAAGTACTTTGAGACCAAGGCTATTATGTTTTTGTCTTTATCCTTCTAACTCTTAAAGTTCAACCATAATTTGACAAAAATGTATTAAGTGCCTACTAATGTGCCAGGCACAGTGCTAGGAACTTAGGGTGGCACAAAAAGCGAAAAAACAATATAGTCTCTACCCTTAAGGAGCTGAAATTTTATGGGGGGGGGGATACAATAAATAAACAAAGAAATATTTTGATGATATTTAAAGAAAGTGAGAGCATTAATAGCTTGAGGGTTCATGGAGTTGGTGGCATTTGAAATAATCCTTGACTCCGGAGAAGCAGAAAGGAAGGAGGACATTCCATCCATGACAGTGTTTAGGAGGGCAGAGAGATGGGAAAAGTCCTCCTGTCCACTTTGGGGAATTAGCTAGTCAGCTGAAAAAAATGATGGTAATACAGTAGATAGGGTGCCAGGCTTGGAATTGGAAAGGCTCATCTTCCTGAGTTCAAATCTGGCCTCAGATACTTCTTAGTGGGGTAATCTGAGTAACTCACTTAACCCAGTTGGCCTCAGTTTCCTCATCTGTCAAATGAGTTGAAGAAGGAAATAGCAAACCCTTCTAGTAACTCTGTCAAGAAAACCCCAAATGAGGTCACTGAGAATTGGACTCGAGTGAAACAACTGAACAAAATGGGAAAAAATCACAGCACCCTTTCATAGGGTGGTGATGAGGAACAAACATGAGGCCTTAAAACACTATGTGAATATTGGCTCTTAGAGGGAATTCTTGTTCAGATCATTCAGATTGACAGTCTGAATTAGGCAGCCTCTAAAGCCTTTCCAGTTCTTAAGATTCTGAATACCTACTGTCTCACAGCCCACCTCTGGGAAGTTTTCACAGCATCTTATAAATACCATTCATAGCTTCAAATAAGCTAGCCATATAGAACTAAGAGGTTGCAGTAAACTGTATATCCAGCGGTCAATACCTCATCATGACTGTTAGGAAAAATATATTTGCTTTTGAGTGAGAGACAACTTTTATTTTTTTTTTAAAAAAAAGCTAGTTTTGGAAATTTATTTTATGAGTTACTGTGATAAATCCCAATTATTGATTTAGCAAGTGGTAGTACTTGGGCTCACTGCATAGTTATTGAAATAGGGCTATTACTCAGGGCTATAAATGTGATGCTCTGAAGTTTGTGGGGAGGGCCATTGGCCACTGGTAAAGAGGGATTCCACAAATATTTCTGTTTGCTTCTAGATCTTTGGGGATATCTGCCTGGAAATTGTCTAGATCTACCTCGTCTGGCCTCTGTCCTGATTAACAGCCCATGCAGAGTTTCAAACATCCCTTGATATGAGATTGTAACCTTGTAAACTTGGAATTTATGTTTGTATATGACTTGTTTTAGCTCAAAGCAAGGAGCCCCAGTGTCCTAAAACAACAACCAACAATTACTTCCTCAGCAATGGCTTCCTGGTTCCTGTTACCTCCAGGATTAAGTAGAAAAATCTTCTGTTTGGCTTCTCAAGCCTTTCACAATTTGGCCTTTTCTTTCCTTTCCAGTTTTCTTATACTTCACTCTTCTTCACACATTCTATGATTAAGCTACCCTAAGGGAAGCTAGATGGCCCAGTGGATAGAGCCCCAGCCCTGGGGCTCTATCTAATCTCAGACACTTCCTCACTATGCGATCCTGAGCGAGTCACCTAACCCAGTTGGCCTCATTTTCCTCATCTGTAAAATGAGTTAGAGAAAGAAATGGGAAACCACTCTGGTATCTTTGCCAAGAAAACCCCAAGTGGGGTCATAAAAGTTGGCTAAACAGTAACAACAAACCCCTGTACTATTCTTTTTAAGTGATGATAATGATGAAGATGATGATAAGCACCTACTTCCTGGGGTTGTTCAGAAAATCAAATGAGAGATATATAAAGCTTTTAGTATATTTCCTAGCACATAGTAGGTTTTCTAAAAATATACTGCTCCTGGAACATAATAGGTTTTCTAAAAAATGCTTGTCTGCTTCTTCCATAATAATAATAATTAATAGTTTACCACATGTTTTACAAATAATCTCCCATTTGATTCTCACAACCTTGGGAGACAGACACAATTATCATCTTCATTTTACAGGTCAGGAAAATGAGGCAAACAAAAGTTAAATGGCTTGTCCAGGAACACAGAGCTGATAAGTATCTGAAGCAAGATTTGAACTCAGGAGTGCTTGGTTCCAATTCAAATGATCTATCCACTAAGCCACTAAACTGCCTCCATCTCTACACTCCATGCCTTTGTCCTGGCTATCCCCAATGCTTGGAGTGCTCTCCCTTTTCGCCTTCATGTCATCAGTTCTCAGTATTTAGCCCAAATTCCACCTGCTGCAGGATTCTTACAGCGTCCCGCACCCCCAGTTGCTACCTCCTTCTCTTCTGAGTGTATCGTGTGCTGGACTTGGAGGCTGAAGACTTGGGTTCAAATTCTATTGTTGATAATTAGGAACTATGTGGTAAAGGATCAAGTCCCCTCACTATTTTAAGACTCAGTTCTAAAACATGGGAGTAGGTCTTTAGATCTCTTTTAATGCTGGATATGGGTAGCTAGGTGGCACAGTGAATACAGCACTGGACTTGGAACTAGGAAGACTCATCATCATGAGTTCAAATCCAGCCTCAGACACTCCCTAGGTATGACCTTGGGCAAGTCACTTCACCCTGTTTGCCTCTGTTTTCTCACCTGTCAAATGAGATGGCAAACCACTCCAGTATCTTTGCCAAGAAAACCCCAGATGGAATCATGAAGAGTTGGACATAACTAAAATGATTGAATAATGATGGATCTATGATCCTATCATCCTTAGATTTTAATTTCCCCCCAGTAAGAATGTAAGACTGCAAAAGAAAGGCACCAACCTTCTACCTTTCTTGAATCTTATGATCCTTAGAACTATTCTCGGCACATCTCTTTGAATTCAAAAGTTCTAGCTTTTAAATAGCATGGATACTCTTTCCACCAATGAAAATTCATAGTCTTTAATAGATTATTGTATAATAGTTTTGGCAAAAAATATTTAGAAATAAAATAAAATTCACCAACAGGTGGTAAACCTTCTGGTTATGAGCCTCTATGTACTTTGCAAGACTGGTATTCTGTTGAAAGTCCATCACAAAGTCTAGGTTTAGTCTTTCTAGGTTGGTGGCTATTGCTCAAATTTGTCCTATCACAGCAACTCTCAAGAACCTATTGTCCCAAGGCAGACCTCCAAGTAGGGAAGAGAATTGGTGCCTCCCTTCTCTAGTTTCAGAAGTAGGGGATTGTGGGTATGGAGTGCTGTCTAAACTTTTGGGCTTGGTGCATATATGTGGTTTGGTTTAGCCAAACTGTTTCTTTTTTGTCTCTTTTTTTAATTCTTTGTTATAAGAGATGACTGTCAGGGATATTTTGCAACCAACTAACCAACCAGCCTCTCAAGGACCAATTAAACTGGAAAATACTATACATCAGGGCTTGATTTATTATTTTCTTGGTTGTCTAGACTTAAGAAAGATGTAGAAAATGTTAATAATTCAGATTTGACTGAAAAGTATGTTCTATGGACTTTTTTAGGATGGTTTATTAAATATTTGGCACTAGTTATAAGTCCCTGGATGGGAGAAGAGAAAGGACGTATTTGGACAATTAAAGTGATATAAAAACAAAAATTATCAATAAAAATTTAAGATTAGAAAGACCTATATTTACTTCTATGCCATGCATCTAAAGGCATCCAAGGGAAACCCCATACTTAGGACTCAACAAATGCGTGTTGACTTGATTACCTTAATGATGTTGAAAATAATGCTAGTGATATTTTATCTTTCTATTACCTTCCTTTCCCAATATATCTCTCCTTCCTCCTCAACCAGAAAGCATCCCTTATAACAAAAAATTAAAGAGAAAAGGGGAAAATAATTCAGCAAAACTAGCCAATACATCAACCAGGTTTAATACTTCATAGCCTCCTCCACATTCATATTCTCCTACCTTTGCAAAGAAGCAAGGGAATGTGGGATCAGGAAAGAGACTAGAAATGGATATTGAGATCAGGAAGTCATCTGCATGGAGATAATAATTAGGCATGTGGGAGCTGATGAGATTACCTAATAAGAGTGTGTAGAGAGAACCCAAAATCCCATTCACTTTTGTAGATACCATAATATGACACTGTTAACTCATATGGAATAAAATTGAGCTTGCAGCCCCTGAAAATCCATCATAATGGTATAAAGTAGAGAGAAAAGAGTGTCTAGAATAGGGGTTTGGAACCTACAGCCTCTAGACCACATGTTCCCCACCCCTGGTCTAGAACAAAGTCTTGAGGAAATTGACATTTAGTGGACATGATATGGATAGGAATCCAGCCAAAGAAATTGAGGAGAGTCCAGGTAGAAAGGGAAATAAAAATAGTAACAATAATACATATTTATATAGTATTCTAAGGTTTAGAAAGAATTGTACTAACCAAGCAAAAACAGAGTAATGAGACAGAGAGAGAGAGAGAGAGAGAGAGAGAGAGAGAGAATTAAAAGAGCCTGATCGATGTCAAATACTACCAAGAAATCATTGGTAACACATTTTATTTAGCCTTTTCTCAATCAATGAGATCTACTTTTTTTCTGTTATTTGCTACTTCAGGAAGGTGGGCTTGCCTAAATGTTTTGGTGTATATGAGATCTGTGTTTGTATCTTTTACCTCTTTCCTGACTGATCTTGGCAAAGTCACCTAACTTCTCCCCCTCAGTTTCCTCATCTGTAAAATGGAGAAAGCAATGGCACTTAACTCCCAGGGTGATTGTGAGGATCAAATGAGATAATATGTGTAAAGTGGTTTGCAAACTTTATAATTCTATATAAATGCTAACTATTAGTATTATTATCACTAGTTAGTTAATATTTGTTAGATATTATTATAGTGGTTATTATTATAATAACCAGGAAATAATAATTTTTATTAACTAATACTTATTGGTTATTATTGTTATCATTAACCAATTAATAATAACCCGCTGAGATCCTAAGCTCATTTTCTTTTCTTTTCCTTCAAGTGTGTTCTAAATTTAATAACATTCAACAAAATGAAGACTTTACTACACAAAATGATCATTTAAAAAATCTCATTACTTAAAATGCCTTTTTACAATGTGCATACTAACTTGAACAAATAAGAGGTTTACTTTTTTATTCCATTTATAATTTTCTTTTAATTTCTATTTTAATTTTGTCATTTTGCTTCCATTTTCCAAATTACATAAAAAGAAAAAATCAACAACCTGTGTCTTGGTAAATCTGAGTTAGAGCCCCTCCGGCTTGATCCCCACGGTGACTTTCTTGTTTTGTGAGGTGGCATGAGACAGATTATCAGGTTAAAAATAAGTACCGAACTATGGTGGGTGGGCTGCATTGTCTATCCCTGTGTTCATATACCAATGAGATCTATTTCCTTTGCACATAGAGAGGGAAGGGGAATCCGTTGTTTTGTAGACAATCGATCAGATTCCATTTTTTTCCCACTTTAATTTCAGGAGCAGTAGTCTATTTAGTGAGGTTGTACAGATGAACTTTGAAATCGCCAGTTTCAGCAGCCTCTCGGGGACCCAGCCCATCACCTGGCAAGTAGAGTATCCCCGAAAGGGGACCACAGACATCGCCGTCTCTGAAATTTTCATCAGCCAGAAGGACCTCGTGGGAATTGTTCCCCTAGCCATGGTAAGACCTTTATTCAAATGGACTTTATTGTTGTCAATTCTCCCTTATTTGACCATTCCCTTCTCCCTGTCCCTCCACCGTGATCTGTGTTACTTTTGAATACATCCTACCCAAATGACCCACCTTGTTCCACTCCAGAAGTTGCTGTATTTATCAGTGGGTGACATAGTTGTTTGACCTCCCATGTGGCATTCTTCAGTTATTCTTGTTTAGGATCTGTTCATTCATCCATATAGCATGATGTTCAAGTCAAGGATCGTGTCTCCATATGAATCACTTAGTTTTGCCACTGGCTGTTACTCTCATGTCACATTAGGTGGTATTCCTCTCATCCACTTACCATGTAATATTATTTATTTAAGAAGACATATGTAAATGGCATTTAAAAACTCTAAATGTTAACACTCATTATTGTTATTATAATTATAACTATCTGTTAGTATCTTCACCACCTGTTAAACTGTAAATTCCTTGTGGTCCAAGATCATATCAGAGTTAAACCTTGTATCTCTCCTCCCAGTACTACCATAGTGCTTTCTTTTTTTTTTTCTTTTTTCATTTAGTTTATTTTCCCCAGTTATATGTAAAAACAATTTTCAACATTCACTTTTAAAATTGAGTTCCAAATTCTATCCCTCCCTCCCCATCCTCCTCATCGAAAAGGCAAGCAATTTGATATAGGCTATACATGTGTAGTCATGCAAAGCATATTTCCATAATAGTCATGCTATAAAAGAAAACACAGACCAATATCAAAAACCCAAGAAAAATAAAGTTGAAAAGGTATGCTTCAATCTTATTCAGACACCATCAGTTCTTTCTCTAGGGATGGATAGCATTTTTCATCATAAGTCCTTCAGAGTTGTCTCGGATGACTGTATTAATGAGAATAACCAAGTCATTCACAGTAAGTTGATAATCTTACAATATTAGCATGATGCTTTCTTAGACCATGGGTACTTAATTTATGCTTATTACATTGTATTATATCATGCCCACCCCCACTCCCCCCAGCCACTGTGAAAGGTCATCCTAGTGGCCATGGTGGGGACTGGATAAGAGTATGGATGACCCAATGCAACTCCATTCCCACTTCTGCAAAAAATGCCTCAATGTATTGTTTTAATGACAGGAAGTTTGTTAGGATGTTGTGACTTTTTGAATGACAGACACGAAATTTTAGTTGGAAGAGACCTCAGCAAGGTTCAACCAATACTTGATAAAAATATCCTCACTTCAATATTCCCACAAGTAATCATCTAGCCTCAACATGAAGATGGATAGCCTCCCAAGGCAGCCCATTTCTCTGAGGGTTTACTTCAATTATTAGGAAGATGGTTTATTTGTTTTTCCTACACATTAAGCCTTAATTTAATTCATTGCAGCTTCCACATACCATTTCTTGTTGAGATTACAAGCTTCTTGAAGATGAGATCTCTCTTTTCCCCTTTTTGTATCCCCTTAGCTTAGCAGAGTGACTGGTACATAGTAGGTGTTTAATAAATGTTAATTGATTGATCATTCTACCTTCTGGAGACAAAAAAAGCTAGTGTAATGCCTCTCTAGCAAGAGAGCCACTAAAATATTCTAAGAAAAACAGTAAGAACCCCTCTGGATCTTCCCTCTCTAAACGTACCCAGTTCCTTTAAATGACCCTAAATATGTCAAGAATTCCAGGCTTTTGATGATCCTAGTTGCCCTCAGTTCCTTTCCTTGACCCTGATGCCCAGAACTGTTCAGACCAAACCAGGATAGAGTTGTTGTTCAGTCATTTCAGTCATGTCCGAGTCTTTGAGACCCCATTTGAGGTTTTCTTGGCAAAGATACTGGAATAATTTGCCATTTCCTTGTTCAGTTCATTTTACAAGTGAGGAAAGTGAGGCAAATAGAGTTAAGGGACTTGCCCAGGGTAACATAGCTAGTAAGTATCTGAGGCTGGATTGGAAATCAGGGAGATGAGTCTTCCTGACTTCAGGCTCAGTGCTCTGCGCGCTGTGCCTCCACTTAGCACCCAGAATGCAGGGAGTTATTGCTTTCTTATTCCTAGAAACTGAGGCTCTCTCAATGAAACCCAAAATCCCATTCACTTTTGTAGATACCATAATATGACACTGTTAACTCATATGGAATAAAATTGAGTTTGCAGCCCCTGAAAATCCATCATAATGGTATAAAGTAGAAGTCCCCACCAATGGACATCTTAAAGAAAAGATTGGATGATCAGTTGGCTAGGGTATTATTTAGTGCTTTGATGTCAAATTCAAATAGACATGGATCTCTATAGTCTATATATTAACTTAGAAAACCACACATTAACATTATCTATGTTGAACTGTATTTTTGTTTATTTTGTTAAACATTTACCAACTACATTTTCATTTTATTTGGGAAACTCTCTAGAACTTTTCATTGCTGCAGTTTTATGCCTTTGATCAAGTGAATTCTTGTTCAGGTACAGTTTGGGTTATATGATTTTCAACATCTCTTTCAATCCTAAGATTCTATGAAAATTATTATTATTAACAATAATAATGTTATTATCCAGTCATTTTTCATTTGTTTATGACACTTCATGACCCCATTTGGACTTTTCTTGGCAAAGATCCTAGAGTAGTTTCCCATTATTTTCTGTAGCTCATTTTACAGATAAGGAAACTGAGTCTAATAGGGTTAGAGTATTGCCAAGGATTGCACAACTACGAAGTGTCTGAGGTTGGATTTGAACTCAAGTCTTCCTAACTCCAGGTCTAATACTCTACACATTGCACCACTCAGCTGCCAATAATAACAATAATAATAATGCGTACTTGAATAATACTTTACAAATTTGCTTCGGGAGATAAGTGATATTATTATTCTTATTTTATAGATGAGCAAACAGAGGCAGAAAGGGGCTAAATGACTTTGCCCAAGGTCACATAGCTATTAAGGATCTGAGGCTGGATTTGAATTCGGGTCTTCCCAACTCCAACTCCAGCACTTTTTCCTCCATGCTACCTAGTTGCCTACATAGTCAACTCCTGCTCTTTCAGCAAAGTTTTTTTCAGTGTTTCTGTTTTCCTACACCTCTATAACCTTTGGCAGCAGCCATAATACACTATATTACTACAATCCATTTGGACATGGGCCACACAGAACTGACTTTGCTTGTAGAATAACAACAGACAAAAAAATTTATTTTTCTTTTTTTAAATTAATTTATTTATTTTTAGTTCTCAATATTCATTTCCACAAAATTTTGAGTTCCAAATTTTCTCCCCTTCTCTCCCCTGTCCCCACCCAAGACACTGTACATTCTGATTACCCTTCCCTCAATCTGCCCTATTGTCTATCACACCCCTCCCTCCCCTTATCCCCATCTTTTCTCTTTTCTTGTGGGGCAAGATAGTTTTCTCTACCTCATTTACCTGTATTTCTTATTTTCCAGTTGCATGCAAAAACAATTCTCAGCATTCTTTCCTAAAACTTTGAGTTCCAACTTCTCTTCCTTCCTCTCTCCCCACACATACCCATTGAGAAGGCAAGCAATTCAATATAGGCCATACATGTATAGTTATGCAAAAGACTTCCATAATAGTCATGTTGTGAAAGACTAACTATATTTCCCTCCATCTTATCCTACCCCATTTACTCTATTCTCTTTTCTGACCTTGACTTTCCCCAAAAGTTTTTACTTCTAATTATTCCCTCCTCCCATTTGCCCTCCCTTCTATCTTCCCCCCACACCCCATTTATCCCCTTCTCCCCTATTTTCCTGTAGTGTAAAATAGATTTTCATAGCAAATTGAGTGTGCGTGTTATTCCCTCCTTAAGGCAAATGTGATGATAGTAAGCTTCACTTTTTCTCTCTCACCTCCACCCTTTTCCCCTCCATTGAAAAAACTTTTTCATGCCTCTTTCATGAGAGATAATTTGCCCCATTACATTTCTTCCTTTCCCCTCCCAATATATTCCTCTCTCACCCCTTAATTTTATTTTTTTCATCATCATCCCTTCTTATTCAACTCACCCTGCACCCTCTGTCTATATGTATATAATCCTTCCAACTATCTAAGTACTGAAAAAAGTCTCAGGAGTTACAAATATTTTCTTTCCATGTAGAAATGTAAACAGTTCAACTTTAGTAAGTCCCTTATGATTTGTCTTTCCTGTTTAGCTTTTCATGTTTCTCTTGATTCTTGTGTTTGAAAGTCAGATTTTCTATTCAGCTCTGGTCTTTTCATCAAGAATACTTGAAAGTCCTCTATTTCATTGAATGACCATTTTTTCCCCTGAAATATTATACTCAGTTTTACTGGGTAGGTGATTCTTGGTTTTAATACTTGGTTTTTAATTCTTGGTTTAATAATTCTTGGTTTTAGTAGTTCCTTTGACTTCTGGAATATCCTATTTGAAGCCCTTCAATCCCTTAATGTAGAAGCTGCTAGGTCTTGTGTTATCTTGATTGTATTTCCACAATACTCAAATTGTTCCTTTCTGGCTGCTTGCAATATTTTCTCCTTAACCTGGGAACTCTGGAATTTGGCTACAATATTCCTAGGAGTTTTTCTTTTTGGATCTCTTTCAGGAGGTCATCAATGGATTCTTTCAATATATTTTACCCTCTGGTTCTAGAATATCAGGGCAGTTTTCCTTGATAATTTCATGGAAAAAATGATTTATAGGCTCTTTTTTTCATCATGGCTTTCAGGTAGTCCCATAATTTTTAAATTGTCTCCCTGGATCTATTTTCTAGGTCAGTTGTTTTTACAGTGAGATATTTCACATTGTCTTTAATTTTTTCATTTTTTTGGTTTTGTTTTGTGCTTTCTTGGTTTCTCATAAAGTCATTAGCTTCCATCTGCTCCACTATAATTTTTAAAGAATTACTTTCTTCAGTGAGCTTTTGACCCTTTTGCATTTGGCTAATTCTGCTTTTTAAAACATGCTTCTCCTCATTGGCTTTTTGGACCTCTTTTGCCATTTGGGTTAGTCTATTTTTAAAGATATTATTTTCTTCAGCATTTTTTGGGTCTCCTTTAGCAAGCTGTTGACTTGCTTTTCATGATTTTCTTGCATTGCTCTCATTTCTCTTTCCAATTTTTCCTTCACCTCTCATTTAATTTTCAAAATTTTTTTTGAACACTTCCATGGCCTGAGACCATTGCATATTTATTTTGAAGGTTTTGGATGTAGAAGCCTTGACTTTTATGTCTTCTTCTGATCGTATGCTTTGTTCTTCCTCCTCTGAAAGAATTGAGGAAAATACCTGTTCACCAAGAAAGTAACCTTCTATAGTCTTATTATTTTTTCCTTTTGGGGGCATCTTCCCAGCCAGTTCATTGACTTTTGAGTCCTTTGTTGAGTGGAAGGTATGCTCTAGGAACCTGTAAGTTCTCAGTTCCTCCAAGATGGCACAATCAAGGGAGAGGAGGTTACTCCTGCTCCTGTGGAATGGGAGCAACCACAAGTATTCCTTTCCGCCCAGGATCTGTGAGTAGGTTTCCCCCCAAGCTTCTACCAGTTCCACCACACTAATGCTCCTCCTCACCCCAGGGCTGCCACTCAGGGCTGAGATCCAGATCAGCTGCTTGATTCCCCCAGGATCTTTAGGTGGAGAGCTCCAACAGGGGATGCTGCTGCAGTGACTTCCACTCTCCTGGGGGCTGGGGCTAGAGCTGGACCCTGCTCCCTTCTCACCCAAGTGAAAGAGCTTTCTTACTGACCTTTTGAAGCTGTCTTTGATGTTTGTGAGTTGAGAAATCTGGGAACCGCAGCTGCTGCCTATGATTCCACAGCCTGAATCCCGTTCCAGTTCTCTCCATGCAGTACAGCCAAGGCTCCACTCCTAGCTGGTATGATAGATCCTTCCAGTTGGTCTTCCAGGCTGTTGTTTTATGACTTCTGCTGCTCTAGAATTTGTTAAGAGTCACTTTTTACAAGTATTTTATGGGCTTTGGGGGTAGAGGTAGAGGAGGTCCGTCCTACTCTGTCATCTTGGTTCCTCCCCACAAAAAAATTTTCTTTTTCTAAAATTTCTTTAATGTTTAATGCCACAAATTCAGGCAAGTTGTTTTCTGAATTTAAACAATACTCTCTAACTGAGTTAATGACGTGACAATTCATTATACGTAAAATAACATTAGAGTGAATAAACAAGCAAGTTTGACCTAGTATCCAGTCAAAATGTCAGATTCCATCACTATCTCAACTACATTCTGAAGAACTCTCCCATGTGAGGCCTTCCTGTAATTGCTGAATATTGCTGTAATGTGATGTAAAACTGTGATGTAAAACTGATTTAGTCTCCAGAGATACATGTAAACAGGGAGCCAGATAGACAGAATCTAATATCCATTATGGGCAGCTAGGCAGCTCAGTAGATAGAGCACCAGACCTGGAGTCAGTGAGTTCCAATCTGGCCTCAGACACTAGCTGTGTGATCCTGAGCAAATCACTTTACCTTGTTTGCCTCAGTTTCCTCATTTGAAAAATGACCTGAAGAAGGAAATGGCACACCATTCCAGTATCTCTGCCAAGAAAACCCCAGTTGGGGTCATGAAGAGTTTGACACAAATGAAAATGACTGAACAACAACAAAAATCCATTTTCTGAGATTTAGACCTGGGAAGAATCATAGAGATCATCTATTCCACCCTTCTTATTTTAGAAATGAAAAGATTGAGGGACAGAAGTAAAGTGACTTGTCTAGGATCATCCACCTAGCAAGTGCTTGAGGTAGATTTGAACCCAGGATTTCTTGATTCCAAGCACAATGCTCTATGCACACACAGTATGATGCTGTTTACTTTTCCCCACTCACTCCCTACTCTGTATCATCTATACTCATGAGTTATCCTCTCCATCCCTCCCCCCTTAGAACATAAGCTCCTTGAGGTCAGGGTTATTCTATTTTTGTCATTGCCTATCTAGTTACTAGGCTTGTAGTTGGAGCCATAGTGCACAGAATGCTGGGTATGGAACCAAGAAGACCTGAATTCAAATGTGACCTCAGACGCTTTCTAGATGTGTGACCCTGGGCAAGTCACTTCGCCCTATTTGCCTTATTTTTATTATCTATAAAAATAAGCTGGAGAAGGAAATGGCAAATCACTCTAATATCTTTACCAAGAAACCCCCCAAAAAATTTGGAGTGGCTAGGTTGCTCAGTGGATAGAACACAAGCCCTGGAGTCATTAGGACCTGAGTTCAGATTTGATCTCAGACACCTGACACTTACTAATTGTGTGACCCTGGATAAGTCATTTAACTCAATTGCCTAGCCAAAAAAAAAATGGTGTCACAAAGACCAAAATAACTGAATATCTAGTTCCTATAAGTTCAATTTTTAAAAAATTAACAAACATGTTATTAGATGTCAGATACATGCCAGGTATTGTGTTAGGTACAGGAAAAATAGAAAGGCAAGACATAATAGTCCCTCCTCTCAAAGAGCTGATATTCTACTGGGCTGTTAAGCAGAGAAATAAATAGAAAGGAATTTAAAGAGGGAGTAAGCATTATAAGCTGGAGGAGCAGGGAAGGCTGCATACTTCCTAGAACCTGGGCTGAAACTTGAGAAGAAGGAGGGAATTCTAGTAAAGACAGGGCACAGAAATAGGAGATGCCATGTCAAGTCTGGTAAACAACTATTGACTGGAATAATGATAGTGGGAAAAGATATGGAAAAAGAAACAAAATGAAATATATTTCAAAAGATATATTGCAACTTGCTTATAAAGAGCTTTAAATGCCAGGCTGAGAAATTCATATTTTATCCTAAAGGCACTGAAAATTTTTGAGCAAAAGAGTAACTTGATGCCTGAGAACACATTAATGAATTATAATTTAATATACAATTTGTACATAGTATATAAGTATTAACTGACCTTAAGGTGCTTAACTTAGCATTTATCTACATAAATAAACTTTATGTGGTATGATAGCATTTGAAATCATTTTCATGAGGCTACAGAATTTATTGGGGTTTAGGAGTTGGAAAGATTTAAATGAGATTGTGTCTTATATTTGGGGATTTTTCAACACAAAATCAAAAGTTGAAATCATCTCATGAAAACCAGATTTTGGAATATGGCATCCTAGATTTAGAACTGGAAAGAATGTCAAGTCAATCTAATCCAGCTACTAATTTTACAAATGAAGGAATTGGGGATGTGGGAGGTTAAATTAATTACTCAAGATCTCTCAGATAAGTAAGTGACAGACCAGAATTTGAACTTGGGACTGTTTTAAAAAAAAGAGGCTAGAGAGTTACTCCCCTTCCCTGTCCTACCCAGCTGTTCAGCTGTCTCCTGTTCCCTCTACTCTGGTAGACAATAGAAAACATCACCCCTCAGATCAATAATAAAGAATCAAGCTGAGTTAAGTCAAACAGTGCACACCTTCTCAGAATTAAAAGAGGATAATTCAATGTTTTGACTTAAAGGTCTCCCACTCAGTGGCAGGCTACATTGAAGAGGAAAAGGAAGCCAACCTGCATTGTTGAAACTCACACTTACAGAAAGATTGTTCAAACACAGCTTTATCATTCACTCTGCTAAAATAACTGGTAAATAAAATTTGACTTGACTGTATTTTAGAATATTTGCAAAGGCGTCTTCTAGAACACTGTTAATTCAAATACCATTCTAGGTCACACAGTGATTCTTCTATTATTTCAAATTGGGGAGAGTCCAATATTTTGATTCTACGTTGTGTATGTGTTCATCCTTCACTGCTGAAGAAGACCATGCCATCAGAGAAATAATGACATGACTTGCACTTGACTTTGTTTTGAGTGAGGGAGGGCTGCGCAGGTCACCAGCCTCACTTCTCCTCCAGAGCCATCTGAATCCAGTGATCAGATATTCATCAGGGTGACTGGAGATGACCCAGCATGAGGCAACATTGGAGTGATGTCCAAAGAGCAGGTGCAAATAAAAAATATTTTAGAGAAGAAAGAACAGTGGGATAAGAAGTAGTTAGGTCACCCCCAAAGATGGGTGTTCTCCAAAGCTCCATTTTTGGCTATCTTATATTTTCTTTACATTCTTAAGGGATTATGCCAAGGGATTTGAAGAAGACAAAAGGAAAAGAGAATGCCCCCTATTTTCTCAGTAATTCCTAAAGCAAGATCCTTAGATGAGAGAGTCAGGATTAAGGGTGGTATGGGATGCTTGAAGAGAAAAGTAAAGGTTTGAAGCAGTTTCTGATGGGGAGTGGGATAAAGATTTGATTAGGGAGCTCCTTGAGGTGATGGGGACAGAATAAAAAGATTACTTACTGTGTTAAGGGCCCAAATAAGATTAGATAACAAATTTGTAGTGGCCCCAGTTGGCTCCATTACATAATTTCCTCCTGCTCTGTTCAGCAGGATAATTAATAGAAGTGGAAGAATCAGATGGTGGGAGTAACTGGGGACCTAGTACAATGTGTGATATATAGTAGGTGCTTAATAAATGCTTGTTTCTTGAGAGACATGCCACTGCCCTGTTATACGATCAAATGTTAACACTGGGGGTGATGTGAAGGATCACAGAAACAGCATCACAGAACCTCCAGTTTGGAGTGGACTTCAGAGCCCATGTGGTCTAACTGAACTAGAACTCCTTGACAATGGGGTCATCTAGCATTTACCCCAACACCGCCAGTGAAGGGAAGCCCATTGTCACCTGAGGCGACCCTTTCCACCTTGGCACAACACTCATTGTTAACTGCCCTAGAACTCATTGTTAACAGCTTTGTTCATTTTGTTTACATCAAGCCTATGTTTTTCTCTTTGTAATTTCCACCCAGAAAAGACTCTTAGACTCACAGAATTTCTCTCCACTCATACACAAAAGATAATCACCTCTATAACATAACTGGAAAGCAACCATCCCGCCTCCCTTTGAAGATCTTGAAGGAGGAGGAACTGACCGTTGCCCAAGGCAGAGCATTCCATTTCGAGTCAACTCTTAGTAGTAGTCATTTTTTGGTTCTTTTTTTTTTTTTTTTTTTTTTTTTACCCCACATGTAAACTTGCCTCTAATTTAGACAGATTACTTCTGATTTTGTCTTCTGGGTTCAAATAGAACAAGTAGAATCAGATACTTGAAGAAAGCTCCCATTTCCACCTCTATACATGCACACAGCCACACACATACATGTAAACGTGCACACACATGCACACATGCATTGCACTGGCACCTACTTGCACACACATACACATGCACACACACATGCATACATACACATGTACACTCACCTGAGCCATTTTTTCTCTAGGCTAACCCTGCCTAATTCCTTCCACCCGAGTTTCTTTTCTGTGAACTCACCATTCTTCACCAGCCTGCTTGCTCACTTCAATATACTCTTAAGTTTATCAATGTCCTTCTTATCCTACAGTATCTGAAACTGAACACTCAGTGATGTTTCTATGTCATAATTCTATTATCTAGAAGGCAGTTAGGTGGCTCAGTGGATAGCGTTCTGTGCTTAGAATCAGGAAGACCTGAGTCTTCAGACACTTACTACCTGTGTGACCCTGGGATAGTCACTTGACCCTGTTTGCCTCAGTTTCTTCCTCTGTAAAAGAGCCAGAGAAGGCAATGACAAAACACTCTAATACCTTTGCCAAGAAAACTCCATGGACAATATGGTCCATGAGGTCAAGAAGAGTTAGACATGACTAATGAATAAACAACGACAAATTCTATTGTCTAAGCCATACTTCATGTTTTCACTAGAATAGGTAATTTTGGAAAAGTCTTACAAAATCTAGGTGACTATATCTACATTTGCCTTCTCTACCAGTTGAGAAACTCTGTCAAGAAAGGCACTACAATTAGTGTAGCATGATCTGTTCTTGATAAGCCCTGTTGGCTTTTTGTAATCACTGTTTCCCTTTCTAGATGTTAGCCAACCTTCTCTTGAATGATCTTTTCTCAAATTTCCCAGGAATCAGACTCAATCTCATTAACCTATAATTTGCAGATTTTCTTCTCTTCTCTCTTTTTTTGGGGGTGGTAGGGTAGGGCAAGACTAGTACATCTGCCCTTCTCTAAGCTCTCTCATTTTCCATAATCTTTCATATAATTACTAACAGTCTCAGCAATCATATAAGTTGTCATTTTCATACCCTGATGATGTAATTTTTCTTAAATTCATCATAGCCAGCTAGATATCCATTTACCATATTCCAATTTACCTTGAGTATCCCCTCCCTGTTTTCCATTTTTGTTCATTTGTGATCCTCTCCCATCCCTCCTGGGTTGACTTATCTGAAGAATTTTACCCATCTCCTTCCTCTGAAATTTACCTTCCTACAATCTAAGGGATATGTCAGGCTATGCTTGTATTTATTCCACTTCTCTAGTATAAAATTCTAGAAGAGATGGTTCACTTTGCCCTAGAAACTAGTTCTTCCCCATTAGTGAGAATCAGAACCACTGGAGAATTTCCCCCTTGAGCAAGTCAAGAAATTATTACCTGCTCTGCTTGAAAGACACAGAGAGAGAGAAAGAGTTCCAGTAAACATCAACATAAGTTTGTGACCGCTATTCATAATCGCTCTGTGCCAGGCTTGTGATGTTTCCCAAACTCCTCATCTATTGTCTCCTTTTGTCCAGGTGGTCTATAGTATATGACAATGAAACAATCACTTGTGTATCTCAACCTCTGATGACCTTTATTTAAATGTTCTCCATTCTGCTTCCTTCCTAAGATTCCCAGATTCCTTCACATAAACATACCTTCTCAATAATATTCTATGAAGCTTCTGTCCTGCTGTCAGTGTTTCTGGATCTAGAATGTCTCTAATCCTTCTTGTATATAACAGCCTCTTAAATACTCCTCCTTTTACAGATCCAGTTCAATTCAATAAGCATTTCTTAAGTGTTTACTGTGTTTGGCACTGGAATTGTGGACCTAGAAGGAATCTCAAAAGCCTTCTCATCCAACATCTTCATTTTACAGATGGGGAAACTGAGGAAGGAAGTTAAATGATGTCCCAAAGTCACACAAGTAGTAGGCATCAGAGGTAGAATATGAATCCAGATCCTATCATTCCAGGGTCAGTATTTTCCCCACTTTATCACATCATCTCTCCATGTACACAACTAAGTAAATACCGAAAGATACAAAATAATTTCAAGGGAAAGTACTAAAGATAAGAAAGGCTACTTGTAGGAGGTGTTACTTGGGTTAAACTAGTGATAAGGGAGCTAATGATTCCATAAGTCAGGAGAGAGAGCATTCCAGACATAGTGGGTAGTCTATATATGAAGAAACAAAGAAAAATTGAGAAAAATGAAAGAAATGAAGAAAACATAAGGCAAGGGCCTGAACGCAGTTAAGTATCCTTTCTGGGTCTCACTTTCCCCAAAAGTAAAATGAGGGTGTGGCAAATGAGCCCTCCCAGTGCTATCATTCTGTGATGATGTGAAATGTTAATTGATGACAGCTACCATACCTGACTGAAAGGAATGTTGAGACGAGAAAATAGTCATAAAAATCCTTTGAGAAGTTTAGAATCTAAAGCAGTTGTTTGGCCATGCTGTCTTTTCAAGGGATTAAAAGATAAAAATAAAACAGTCCCTGCTTCAAGGAGTTTATATTCTAATAGGAGACACAAGATGTGCATATATAGCTATATACCACACACACACACACACACACACACACACACACACACACACACACATATATATATATATATACATATATGTATATGTATATACATATATCTATAATGGGGGGGGCGGCACTAGAAACTGAGATCAGGAAAGCTTTCATGTAGAAGATGCAATATGAGCTGAGCTTTGTAGGAAATAAAGAAGGGAATAAGCATTTATTAAGTGCCTACTGTATGTGACACATTGTGCTATGTGCTTTACAAATATCTCATGTGAGCCTCACACCAAAACTGTGAGAGATAGGTGCTATCATTATCCACAATGGGCCATCACCAGTCATCTTGACATATGTCTTGCCACTGGACTCTGATGATTCACAGGGGAGAGAGTGAGGCTGATGACTTTGCACGGCTCTGCCTCACTTAAATCCAGTTCACTTGCAAGTCAAGGCATCACCCTCCTCATGTCATTGGTCCTTTTTGAGAACAAAGGATAAATAACAGCGATTACTAGCCCTACTTTATAATAAGGAAACTGAGACAGATGTAAGTTGAATGACTTGTCTGGGGTCACATAGCTTGAGAAATTGTTTGAGGTAGGATTTGAACTGGGGTCTTCCTGACTCTTGGATAGCTAGGTGGCACAGTGGACAAAGCGCAGGATCTCACCTTCTTAAGTTTAAATCCAGGCTTGGACACCTGTTAGCTTACTGATAGCCTTGCCCTTTCTAAATGAAGTCTTCCCCGGTGAGTAGCGTGTAATACGTAATGGGAAGGCAGGTTTTATTTGCCAAACAAAGCTGTTTACATTTGATCCTAGAGACAATAGGAAATCACTAAAGTGTGTTGAGTTGTATTTTATTTTGTTGGCAGTGGGAAGGGCCAATTAGATTTGTTCTTTAAAAAATCTTTTTGTCATCTATGTGGAGGACGGTTCAGAAAGTGAAAAGACTTGAGGCTGAGGGACTAGGCAACTGTCATAGTAGTCTTGGTGAGATGTGGAGGCTCTGTACTAGGATGGTGGTCATGTAAGTAAAGAGAAAGGGAAGAATATGAGAGATGTTGGGGGTACAAATGACAGCTTGGCATATGCAAGGTGAAAGAGAGTAACACACTGTGAGACTGCTAACTTGGGTGACTAGAAGAATAATGGTATCCTTGACAGAAATAGGGGAAGATTAGAAGAAGATGGATGTGGAGGAAAGACTAGTTTTACTGTAGACATTAAATCTGAAATGCCATAGTACTTCCACTTCAAAATCAAAATATTCATTAGGCAAATGGAGATGTGGAACTGAAACTCAGGAAAGCAATAGTTACTGGGAAGACAAACCTGGGAGTCAGCTGTGGATAGCTGATAACTTAAGTCCTCTTGAGTGGTCACCAAGACAGAGAGAAGAGAGAGAAGAACACTCAGGACGGAGCTCTGCCCCACCCCTAGTCAATAATGATCATGCCTCATCTTCTTCATATAGCTTTTTTTGTTATTCTGGTTCACCCTTTAACAGGTTCATCAAGCAACATTGTGGATTATAGTTATCTGTATGTTTTTTTTTTCTTTTTCTTCCTACATACTCCATTAAGTTCCTTAAAGGCAAGGACCATTTACTATTACAAGTCACTTACACATACACATATGCACACATGCATGCACCCACACATACACATTTCACCTGGTGCCAGGTCAATGTTCAGGGTACAGTAAATATCTAATGCATGTGTCTTAAATGAATGAATGAGTGAATGAAATCATCTTAGCAAAAATAATACTATTTGATAACACTGAACATTTCATACTCACTTGTTTGATGGAGACTAATTGAATGAAACTAACCTCATTAAAACAAAAATATCCCCGTCTCTGAGATAGGCCAGCCTCCTCATTTTGTAAATGAAGATACTGATAGTCAAGGAGATGAAGTGTTTTGATCATGTCGCACAATGACGGATACAGTAAGAACTAGACAGACCAGATCTCCTGGCTTCTGGTACTAGGTTCTGTCCTCCATCCTGGAAGCAGGATTTACCAACTAAAGTAAATTTCTTGAGACTGAAGTAATGGATTCTAAATTAGAATAAGGGACATTGAAAAACTCCCAGAACCTAAAGTAGAAACCCCAGAATATGAACCTCGGGGTATAAAACTGGTAATTGGACTCCTCTAGGCAATCAGGTTAATTTCATTAATGAGTAAAAAGGGAGCAATCCATTGGTCATAAAGAACTCTCCCTCTCCCCACAAAAATTAAGAATCTTAAAATGGATTATTCCTAGGTGGGAAATTTACCACATTGGGAAAATTTTCTCCCTTATTCAGAAGATCCTACCAAGCACTACTGAGGTTAGCCACAATTGAAATGTCAGAAATGAATTAGACTTCTTCCGTGGCTCTCATTCCTCATTCCTCTATCAGCTTCCTAGTCCCATAAAAGGAAATGAATAGGATGAAATATCCAAAATTATATTAAGATGTAAACCTACAGCTGCAGGAGCTTTCCAAATGACACTTTTCCTTTTGAATGGTTTCATCTGAAAAATATCACTGCTCTAAGCCACCATTTCCCTTTTTCACCCTTGCTTGTTTGTTGTACTGCTGAGCCATGAATAACCCTCATGGATGTTTAGAAAAGAGCCCACAAACTTGAATTACTCAGAAAACACAAAGACATACATTTTTGCCCCTTATGATTGGGGATCCATTGCAACATCTCTCAATAACAAGTTGTCAGTGAACACTGATCTGCCTTCCTCAATTTCTCTTGACATTATGAGGATACCAGTGGAATGCACCAATTGTCAACTTATTAACCTTTATTGTCTCTTCCTGATCCTCCCATTATCCTAGTATCATAGATTTCAACCTGGAAAGCTTCTTGGAGGCCACAGAGTCCAGCCCCTTCATTTTAGAGATGAGTGAACTAAGATTGACAGAAGTTAAATGACTTACCCAGCATCTCACACCTACTAAGTATCTGAAGCAAGATTTGAACTCAAGTCTTCCTGGCTCTGAGACTGATACTCTAAATCCACTGTGACAACTAAGCACTGATTTCTATTGGTGCATTTCTTTGATGACTATCCTTTATATTATTTCTTCTTCACATTTCTTTATCAAGTTTCACAACCTACTTTTATCCACCATACCCACCATTTTTAATATCTCAGAGACTATATTTTTCCATGAATCGGAGTTATATAACACCTCAAAACAACTACAAAAAAACACAACAAAAATGCACATTTCAGAAGGTCTTCCAAGGTTAATTTTCTCACTTTCATCACTGAAAATAAACATTGCATAGAGAAGATGCTAGGAAGGATGCTAAGGTTTGCTTGGCTCCATCACTACCCACCTCAATCCCTTTTTGTTTTTTCTTTATTTTCCTTCTGCAATGTCTGCTCAATTCAGAGCACCAGGTATTTGAGAGTGAATGGGTTTTTGTTACCCAAGAGTCTCTGGCAGTACCTGGAGAGGCTTATATTGAATTGGATTGTCAATCTACATTGTGTGATGGATGACTTAAGTCCTTGTTTAGTTACCAAGGCAGAAGGCATTTGAACACTATCATGTATCATAAATAAAGGAGAAGACACAAGGGTTCAAGAGAACCCAGGGATGACAGGAACTAAAACTATCTTTATAAAAGAAAAACCATGAAAAAAAGTCCTTATCAATAGAAAACATTCCAATATGGATTGTAAGCAATATGATATGCTGTGGAAGGAGCATAGGAATTGGATTCAGGATGACCTTTCAAATCCCAACTCTGTTCCCTAATTACATATGTGACACCACTTCTTGAGCCTCAGTTTCCCTATCTTTAAAATAAGTTGGTTTGATTGGATGGCCTCTGAGATCCCTTCAAGATCACTGATCCTATCATTTGAATGTCTCTTGTGTCTTATGAACCTAGGGGATAAAACCTTTAGATGTACTGGGCAATTTAGATATAGTTTCTTAGCATATCTCTAAAGTCTTTTAGATACCTTACATATTCAAATGTAAAGTATAACTATTTTCTAAGTGTCTAATCATAATTTGGGTTCCAAGAAATCAACTTCATAAGCACAAAACAGGGATAGCATGGCTAGACAGTAATTTGTCTGAAAAAAAGACAAATTTTAGTGGACTGCATGTTCAGTCAGTCAACAGTAGTCAAGAAAGTAACTGCCATTTTGGCCTGCATTGAGGAGGCATAGTATCCAGGAAGAGAGAGACCATAGTCCTGCTGAAAGTCAATATACATTTATTAAATGCCTATTATGTGCCAGGCAAGCAGCTAGGTAGCACAGTAGATAAAGACCTAAGTTCAAATCTGGCCTTGAACACTAGCTGTGTGATCCTGGGCAAGTCACTTCACCCTGTTTGCTTCAGTTTCCTCATGTGGAAAATGAGCTGGAGAAGGAAATGGCAAACCACTTCAGTATCTCTGCCAAGAAAACCCCAAGTGGGGTCGTAAAGTGTCAGACACAATTGAAACGATTCAACAACCACCACATGTGCTAGGCATTGTGCTAAGCTCTGGGGATACAAATACAAAAAAGGAAAGACATTCCCTGCCCTCAAGGAGAAGTTTACAATCTAAGAGGGGAAAACAGCACACAAAGGGTTCCTCATCAAATTACACTCTCAGTATTGTACTCAGTTTGGGAAACCATACCTTAAAGTGGACATTGATAAATAGAAAAGTATCCAAAAGAAGGTAACCAGGATGGTTAAGGACTTCAGATTCATGCTATGTGAGAGTAAGCTGAAGGAACTAGGAGGATTTAAAATGAGAAGAGGAAACTCAGATAACATAATAGCTGTTTTCAAATATTTAAAGGCTTAGCATGTGAAAGAAGGATTAGATTTGTACTGCCTTCTTCCCAGAAAGCAGAAATAGCAGCAGAGGGGGAAATTATGGAGGGAAAAAATGTAGGATGATATCTGGGAAAACTTCATAACAATAGAGATATACCAAAGAGAAATGAGTGGCCTTGGATGCAGGGGTGGGGAACCTGTGGCCTCGAGGGCACATGTGGCCCTCTAGGTCCTCAAGTGTGGCCCTTTGACTGAGCCCAAGTTTTACAGAACAATTTCTTTTATTAAGGGGATTTATTCTGTGAAGTTTGGATTCCATCAAAGGGATGCACTTGAAGACCTAGAGAGCCACATGTGGAGCAGGTTCCCCACTCCTAGGACAGAGCAAGTTATTTAAGTCAAAATTCTAAGGCCTAAATGGCCCTTTAATAGGGATGTTGGAAAGGGATCCTTCTATGCCAAACCCTGTGCTAGATTCTATTGAAGATAAAAAAGAAAGTTAAAGCCTATTTTCTGTATCCAAGAAATTTACAGTCTTACTAGAGAGCTGTGTCTAACACAAATGAAATAGGCAAAAATTCACATTCAGCTAACTGCAAATTGTGCAGAACAGATGGTTGGTTGTTGTCCTTTGTGCTCAAAGAGGACCAAAATGACATCACAATATTGGAGTCAAGGCACAGTGTGTCTGATTGTGGCTGATCAGGTCAATATGAGCTTGGGAAGGTTCTACCACAGGTTGGGCACAAATAGTGCCTATAAACATTTGGAGTGGAGATGGCTCTCAATTTGCACATCTCGTGTTTCTTTTGAGCTATTACAATTCGGCTTTGATCATAGAGCATAGTGCCTTCTTTGATGAGGGCACGCCATGCTGAGCTGTCCTGTGCCAGTATCTCCCATGTCTTACAATCAATTCCAAAGTTCTTCCAAAGAGAAACCTTGAGAGTGTCCTTGTGTTGATTCTTATGAGGGCTTTTTTAAAGTACATATTATTAGGAGGACAGAGGATGAAAAATATTAATATGGGCTTTGAGTGATCAAGGAAGACATAATCAAGTTATTAAGATTTAGATTGGGTCTAGAATAGAACTTCTTAACTTGGAGTAAGTGGATAAATTTCAAAAGAACTTGGAAATAAAAAAAAATTCATGTTTATTTTCACTAACTTCCAACTCAAATTTAACATTTCTCCTAGTATTTAAAAACCTGATTTCAAGAACAATTCCTATAGGCTTCACTAGACTGCCCAAAGGGGTCCATGATACAAAAATGGTTGAGAAGTTCTGTGCTAGAAGTATGAATAGGGTTTGGTTCTTGACAAACACACTTCGAGTGAGGGGTACCAGAAAGGAAAGAGTTAATAACTGAATTTTAACTAAGGAGAGAAAAGATTGTTCTCTTAAATGTTGTTGTTCAATCATTTCCAGTTGTGTCTGACTCTGTGATCCCAGGTTTTCTTGGCAAAGATACTGGAATGATTTGCCATTTCTACTCCAGTTCATTTTACAGCTGAGGAAACTGAGGCAAACAGGGTTAAGTGACTTGCTCAGGATCACACAACTAGTATCTGCTATCAGATTTGGGCTTACAGATGAGTCTTCCTGACTCCAGGCCCAGCACTGGGCTCCACCTCACTGCCCTATTCTCTCAAGTTTAATGGAAACCTAGCCAAGAGTCATTGAGATTGAATCACAGAACATAGCTTTAATCTACTTGCTTTTGTATGAGCCCCGCTTATGAAATCCATAGCCCAATGCCAAGTCCTAAGAACTAAATCCATTTCAAAATTCAGAACCTTCATGATTTCTCTCCCAATCAATAAAAGGAAATAAGATGTGCCATGTGCACTGATTCTAAGTTGGTTAGTTTCCAAGGCTCCATGTGGGCTTGAATTCTTCTTGTCATAATCTGGCAGCATCTTTCAAGAGATCTGTGCTGTGAATTTTGTGATCACAATGAACAGAAAGAATGAACAAATGAATGAATGCATAAATGAAGACTTAATGAAGTAGAATTCAGGCTATTTCTGGAAGGACAGATGAGATTTGACTATTGCCAGTCAT
This sequence comes from Notamacropus eugenii, assembly GCF_028372415.1. NCBI lineage: Eukaryota > Metazoa > Chordata > Mammalia > Diprotodontia > Macropodidae > Notamacropus > Notamacropus eugenii. The sequence goes on from NC_092875.1 coordinate 43,453,808, forward strand.
GTTTCCAGTTGTGTATACCATAAAGGAAGGATAAACACCCTCTGTTTGAGCTCAGCCCTTTTTGTTAAGTATTTGTTATGTGCTAAATACTGTGTTGAGTGGTAGGGATACAAAGACAAATGTGAAGGCAGTGCCTGGCCTCAAGGAGCTTTCATTCCAATAGAGGGAGTCAGCATGTGTAGGAGAATAAGAACCAGAAAGCAATGTTTTGATTTGGAAAGTAACAGGGATGGTGACTGAAGTCTTAGGGGAATAGACTGACACAATATTTGTGTGTGTGTGTGTGTGTGTGTGTGTGTGTGTGTGTGTACTCCCCCTTTGTCATTTTCTTCGCAGATCTTCCTTTATTCAAAAAATGAGCCTAGATCAATAAAACTCTCCAGGGATTGAAATTCATGTCTCCATTGTTTTGGATTGTGAAGTATCTGCCATTAATCTATGGTGGTTTGTGTGCTTCCCTTTCCCCTCCTGCCTCAATCTTTTATTGAGTAGGTGACTTGGAGATCACTAGGAGCCAAGGCAAAGTCACATTGAAAGCTTCCAGCCTGGACTTACCCAGAGAAAATAGACTGAAGGAAATTAATTTATCCTTCACTAGCCTTTAGGGGCTGAATTCAACAGTGTTGCTTACAAGCCTTCAACAAGACTTGTGAAACTGTGGTCCTTCCTGAGACGCATTATGGCATAATGGACAGTATGCTAATACCAGAGTTTGGAGATCTGAGTTCAGATTCAGCATCAGAAACATCAGTGTGTGATCATGAGCAGGTCACTTATCCTTTCAGTCTCCATTTCATCATCTGTAAACTTAGGCTCTTTTTTATTTTCTTGGAATATGCTACACATATAGACACAGAGAAGCACACAGAGAGAAGGAGATAGAAAAGGACAAAGGGAGAGGAGAGGCAGAAAGGGAGAGAGAGACAGAGATACTGCAGAGTCAAAGACAGAGAGAAAGAGAGATGGGGAAGAGAGAGAAAGGGAAAGAGGGAGAAGGAGAGAATGACTGAGGGAGAAGAAAAGGAGGAAGAGAGAGAAAGGGGGAAGGAGAAAAACAGACAGAAATAGAGAGAGACAAAGTGAGGAAGGAGAGAAAGAGAGAGGAAGTTTAAGACAGAGAGATGAGAAGAGAATGGAGAAGAGAGGGAGAAACAGAAAAATAGACACAAAGAAGAGGGAGGGAGGGAGGGAAGGGGGAGAGGCAAAGAGGAGAGAGAGACAGAGAAGACAGAGGGAGAGAGAGACACAGAGGGAGAGGGAGAGGGAGAGGGAGGGAGAGAGAGAGAGAGAGAGAGAGAGAGAGAGAGAGAGAGAGAGAGAGAGAGAGAGAGAGAGAAGGAGAGAGAGAAGGAGAGAGATGTTTCTATATTCATATACTGTTTGCCCAATTGGATGTAAGTTTGTGGTTGGCAGGGACTGCTATGCCTTTTGCCATCGTATCCCCAGAACCTAGGATAGCACCTGGCACAGAGCAGTATAAGGATAAGAACTGGACCTGAGATTTCACTGGTGTAGACACAAAGGACCATTGATTTAGAGTTCGAAGAGATCTTAGAAGTCATCAAGTAAACTTCAGAAATAAGAAATCCTATCAGTGCAAATTGGCCTTGATAACTTCATTGCAATTCGTAATCCTAGAGAACTGCCTAGAGCATTGAGAAGTTAAATGGCCTGCCTAGGTTCACAAAGTCAGGATGGATCAGGTGCAGAATTTGAACCCAGGTCTTTCTAGCTCCAAAATTAGGCACTAAATAAATGCTTTTTGAATGACTGGATGGATGAATTGAAGATATATTGTACATCATAAAGTGCTATATCAATGTAACTTCTTTTGAATCATCATATTAAAATGTTGAAGAAAGAACACCTTTTGCATTGTGTAAAAGAATGTAGACTGGCTGTTCCCTAAATGGTCTCCAATCAACCAAGAGTCTCTATTTGGCAAAGTTTCAAAAGAAATACTGTAGATTACCTTTAAGTGGAATGATCTGTAGTCCAGTCCATACTGTTTCAGCCCCATCAATCAACAAACATTTATTAAACACCTACTATTTACCAGGCACAGTACTAGGCACTGGGGATAGAAGTGGAAAGAATAAAACAGCCACTACAATCAAGGAGCTTACCTTCATTCAGTCAACACGTATTTATTAAGGGCTTACTATGTGCTAGGCACCCTACTAAGCCCTAGGGATAAAAGTAACATTAAGTGAAAATAAATAAGTAACAACAAAAACACACCACATTATCTGCTTTTAAGAAGTTCACTTTCTAATAGAAGAGACAAGGATATGAATAATTATATACAGGATAAGTGCAAACCAATATAAATAAAAATCGATTCAAGGTAATTAGAGAGGGCAGGCATTCGCAGGTGAGGCAGAGTGTTGGAGGGAAGGGGATCTGGAAAAAATCCAAATACTGGAAATTATATTTAAGTAAAAAGACTTTTTTTTTCCATTTCCATCCAAAGTCAAAGGTTCTAAGTTAAAGTTTGAACTATTGCACCCAGAATGATGGTAACTGGATTATTAAGATTTACAAGGGGTCAGCAGACTGAGAAGCTATGGAACTTAGAGTCAGTGGCAGCACAGAAAGGAAGTCTCCTCGGCAGCTCTCACTGCTGTTAGTGGTATTAATAAAAAAAGGCAGTCACATATACCAGAATATCCACAGAGATATCTATGAGCAAGTAGTAGAGTATCAAAAAGCAATAGGAAGGGTTAGTAAATGTAGAGACCAGTCATTAGATGATAGTAGAGATGGATGAGTGGAAAATATACAAGATATGTCCAAAGTCTCAGAACAGTTTGGTATGACATGTATTTTAGTGACCTACAAACTCAATATGAGCCAGCAAGCAATATAATGTTACAGCTAAAAAGATGCATGAGGTCTTGGACTGCTTTGAGAGATGAATAGCCTCCAGGAGATGATAGGACCACTTTACTTTGCCCTGGCCAAACCACATTTGGAGTATGACATATAATTCTGGTTGCTATAATTTTGGAAAGATGTAAGCAAGTTGAAACATACTTAGATCCTAAAGACCCTGTGTTTCCATGATATATGAGGATTTCTTGGAGGAAAAAAACAGATTGTTCATCCTGGAAAAGACTCAGAAGGGACATGATAACTCTAGTCAACATTTGAAGAATTGTCTTGCAAGTGGAATTAGATTTGTTTGTTTGGGCAGAGCCAGGAGGAAATGGATGGCAATTCCAAAGAGGCAAATTTAAGTTAACTTTAACTTCCTAACAATTAAAGCTGTCCAGCAGTGGGATGGGTTTCCCTTGGTAGTTGATAGGTTTTCACTCATTGTAGTTCTTCAGGCATTGACTGGATGATCCCTTCTTGAGTATGTTGTAATGGAAATTCCTACCCACATACAAGTTGGACTACTAAGGTCTCTTCCAACCTTGTGTATTTGGGGTGAAGAGGTCAGTTGGTAAATTTTTTAGGAGGTCTGGACATATACAAGTTCAGGAACAAGGAATGTAGGATGGTATTTGGTCTTCATAGCATGAAGAAATATTCATGAGTTTTTTGTTGCTCTGGGTTCCCAAGGTACTTCTGTCCCATTATGGTTGGTACTAGCATGGAGGACAAGCAAAGATTAAAATCATATCCAATCTAGCATAGCTCATTTGATTTGTCTTAGCTGACCCCCAGATTAAAGCATTAAAGACATCAGTAGTAGAATTTGGCATTTGTGACAAAGGGAGTTGAGGAGCGAGGGTAGGTCATCTCTAATACCTTCCCCCAAGTGTAGTCACAGAAGGAAAAGGGCAAATCACAGAGAGTATGAGGTATTAATGTGTTAATGAAACAGTAGAATAACTACGAAAATGTTCTATGCCAACAGTTCCCTTGTCCTTTGTGAAAAATATTTCATTGAATTGGAAGGGGAAGTTGGGTTTGGCTGGCTGCAAATTGGCTGTGCTTCTGGGAAGATTTTAAATACCTAAGTCTACCAGCCCTAGGGTCAGCTGATATAGTTCCAGAATCCTAGTTGGTCCAAACACTGAGCACCTTGTGTCTAGAGCAGAGCTGAACAACAAGGAATGGGGAGTAGAAGGGGACTTTCTCTAAACATCAGCTACCTCCCTACATGGCCATGACACCAAGTTTTCCTGGACCCTGAATTGTATGTGTTCTATTTTTTTTTTTACTTTAATGGTTCTGTATTTTTATGAGAGTATAAATACAGCCCTCTGAAATGACATGGAAAAAATACTACTACCACTATTAACAATAATCATAACTCGTGTTGACATAGGATTTAAAGGTGGCAACACATTTTCCTCACTTCATCTCTGTGTGGTCAGCAATACCTGTGTTAAGGTCCTCATTTTATAGATGAGATACCATCATCTGAGAGCTGGAAGAGATTATAAAGTGCAATGAACTTAACCCCCTCATTTTACTGTGGAGGAAGCTGAGACCAAGAGAAGGAAAATGATTTTCCCAAGATCATAAGAGTAAGTTGAGTCCTCTGAATCCAAAGCCAATGCTCTTTCCACTTTGCCAGCTTCTGATGAATCGAGGCAAGCCCATGATGTCATAGGTTGTAAGCATCTAAGGTGGGGAAATAAATAGCAAGCAAAACAAAAGAAATAAGGATGCAGAGGTAGCAAAATGGTGGAGTAGAAATTTCACTAGGTTTAGTGCCCAAGTTTTAACTGGGTTCAAGTTTTAACTTTGCCACTGTATCAGTAAGCACCCCAACATACACAGGGGGGCTTGCTATTACAAGTTCTTATATCTGCATTCATAAAAGAAAGAAACTTTCAAGGGGTTATCAGTCACTTTAATCAAGCACATGTGTCACTCCTTTAACCAAGTACATATATCATTCACCTAGTTCAAACATAGAGAAGTCAAAGCTCAACAGACATGGCTTCCTCTGCCTGACTATAATTCAACAGACAGGTCCAACTGTCTGACTATAGTTACCAGAGAGGGAAGCACAGACATCTGGGTTTTCAAAGCTGGGGGGCTCCTTAGAGGTGGCTTCCCAGAGTCCTCTCTGGCCAAAAAACACTTCCACTAAGCCCCAAAATAAAACCTCAACTCAGAGTATTTATACCTTTTTTAGAGTCAGAGAGCAACAGAACCCTTGAGAACCAGTGCCTCAATAACAAAAGGCCTGGGCCTTCCCACAAATCTTCCCTAATCAAACTCCCATTAATAGGCAGGCCTAGTAATGGGTAGGGAAGATCTTTGATCACATTAAGAACTAAAATAATTAACAATACAAATTCATATATTTTTTCCTAGTTAAACAAGAGTTTTCTAGTTAAACTCTTGTTTCTGTACCTTACTACTTACTAGTAAAGACTCTTGATTGACAAAGGCAAGATTCAACCTGAGGCGCTTGATTATACTAAAACAAAAACAGCAAAAGATCCTATTTTGCTCGGTATCACAGCCACTTGTTAGAAAAGTTACCTCCCTCTCTCTGGGTTTCAGTTTCCTAACCTGTAAAACATCAGCAGTTAGACTAGATGATCTCTATGGTACAGTCCACTCTTTACCCAATGATTCTATAAAATAATCTCTCAAGTTCATTGCTGGTTTTCTGAGTTGATCTTTGGTGGAGTAATTAAGAGTGATGGGATCATAAATGAATGCCAGAGTCTTAATTTTCTGATTTTTTAATTTGTCACCATTATGTCACTAATTTGAAACATGTTAGAGTATGAATGTATGAATGAATTAATTGTAAATGAGGATCCCACAGAAAGAGGAATGCACTGGGAAAAGAGGAATGTCTCATTTGATGATTCAGTAAGAGATGCTCCAAAGCAATATCTATGTTCCACCTAAATGTTAGATGTCTCTAGGCCTGTATATGAGAATTATTTATTTAACTTAAGTATTATAGTATATCCCAAGGGCTCCAGAGGACCCTCTGATTTTTTCATTGAGTCATTTGTCAGTTGTCTGACTTTTCATGACCCCATTTGGGATTTCCTTTGCAAAGATACTGGAGTGTTTTGTCATTTCCTTCTCCAGCTCTTGTTACAGACAAGGAAACTGAGGCAAACAGGGTTAAGTGATTTGCCCAGAGTCACATAGCTAGTAAGTATCTGAGGCCAGATTTGAACTTACAAAGATGAGTCTTCCTGACTCCAGACCTGGCACTCTATTCACTGTACCACCTAACTGCCTGCACCTTCTCATTGGCTCTTGTTAATATTCAGAACTGAAGGTAGATTTTTTTTTGAGTAAGATGCACACACATATACAGTGTGAGTTGGGAGGCAGTTTCGTAGGCTGAACAGAGCAACAGACAAGACGACCAGGCTGTGCTACATTTAACATTGAACACTGTAAGTGGATAAATCCTGAGAAGATGAAGAGACCACCTGAATGTTTTATGAGCGATTGTGTTAGGTAAAGATAGCAATACCCATCAGTTGTGAAATGGCCAGACAAGCTGAAGATACATGAATGTATTGTTTGCTAAGGAACAATGATCTGGTGGCTACAGAGAAATCTTGAAAGACTTATATGAACTGATACAAAGTAAAATAATCAAAATCAGGCAACAATATTCCCAATGACTGCAACAAGTGCAAAGAAGAAAAAAACAGTCAAAATTTAATATTATGAAATTATAATGGCCTAAACTTGGCTCCAAAAAGAGATAAGGGAGGATGCCTCCCCTACTTCTTCATATAAATGGGGCTGGATGGATGTGGAACACTGTGTATAATGTCAGATTTTTATTATATATTAATGTTATTCCTCTTTTTATTTCTTTGTTATAAAGGATAGCTGAAGGAAAGGGAAGACAATGGAAAATATAAGTAGTAGAAAAACAAAAGACACCAATATAATTATTTTTAAATGAGATAAATTAAAAATAAAAATAAATGTTTTTAAAATTTATAAATAAATAATAAAATATTTTTAAACAAAATAAATTTAAAATAAATGGCATGAATTAAGGCAAAGAGGGAGAGGCTCTCAGCTAGAATTAGGCTAATGGTATCTTGATGCCTATAACCACTGGGGACTGTTTGTATTCAGGCCTTGGTGACTCTGAGGTTCAGAAGAGGTCCCTCCTTATTGGAAGCATGTCTATGTTTCTTTTAAAGCACTTTACAACCCAGCCCCTTCCTTCCTTGTTTTCCTATGTTTTATTTCCTTCTGTGATCCAATGACATTGGCCTCCTGCATGTTCCTCACACATGACATTCCATTTCTTGATTTCATTCTTTGTCACTGACTGTCTACCATGAACAGTGTTTTTTTCTCCTCACCTCTTCCTCTGGGCTTTCCTGGGTTCTTATAAGACTGTGCTCTAACCCCATATTCTACAGGGGTCTTTTCAGGTCGCACCTTATCCCAACACTAGTGCCATCCCTCTAGGATTATATCCCATTTACGCTAGGTATCATGTATGTACATAGTTGTTTGCATGTTCTCTCCCACATTAGAATGAGTGTTCCTGGAGGACGGCATCTGTTTTGGTCTTTTGTCATATCTTCAGTGTTATCAACACAGGGCCTGAGTATTTCATAAATCCTTATAAATTAACTGATTGACATCTCCAAGATATGGCTGGGTGGAGAGGCAGCCAGCAAGTCATTTGTATATCTGTATTTTCATACCTCCATCTATTTGGTGTGATGAAGTAGTGTTTGATACCTGGAAGGAAGATGGAGGTCGCGGGGGGGTGGGAGTTTCAGGGGTAGCTGGGATGTGATGAAAGAGTTGAGGAACAGGACCATTCTCTGCTAAGAGTTGAATCAAAGGGGTAAGACCAATCTGAGGCAGCCCAAACTCTGTCTCTGATGTAATGACTGAATGAGACTGACCTCCATTACCTCTTATCAGGACTAATTACAAAAGCCTCCTAATTCCTCTCTCTGCCTTAAATTTTTCCCCAAGCCTATCCATCAGCTGCCAACGCATGATTATCCTAAACACAGGTCTTACTAAGTCATCAATAAACTCCAATGGCTGTTTCTTACCTTAAGGATCAAATGTAAAATCCTTTGTATGACATTTAGTACTCTATACAAGCCAACCTCTGTCCCTTCCTGTATTTGTAATCTTCTGCCACATTACCCACCTCGATGCACTCTATAACAGTAAAATGGACTCTGGTTGTAGTTCAGTCATACTAGCCTTTTCACTGTTTCTCACACACAACAATACATCTCCCTTCTGCAAGCTTTTTCATTGGCTCTATGCCAAGAAGGTTCTCCCTCTTCATCTCTTCCTCTTAGAACCCCATGCTTCATGTAAAACTCAATTCAAGTACTGTCTCTTCTGTTTTCCCACCTGCTAATGCCTCCCTCTCTCAAGTTACCTCCACTTACCCTGTAGGTATCTTCTCTGTGCCTATCTATATATGTCTCTCCCATTACAACAGCAGCTCTTTGAAAGCAAGGTCTTTGACTTTTTCTTCTTCATCTCAGTATTTAGCACACTGTCTAATACATAGTAAGCACTTAATAAATGTTTAGAGATTGGTTGATTGATTGGTGTGTGGGCCAAGAACCCCAGATATTACCTGCCTATATGAGTGACTCTCTAGTTTGGAAATTCCTTGAGGTTGAGTACCATGCTTTATTTACCTTATTTACCCTTGAAGAAATTTTTAAATGGTCTCTTGTATCTACTCTCAGATTTATCAGCCTATGCTAGTGTGATCCATTGCACATAATGAACACTCAACAAGTAGACACTAAGTTGAATTGACTTTCCTGAACCCCTAGGTTTCAATTCTCTCTCTCTAAAATGGGGCTAATAATACCACCTTCACAATGTTGTTGTGACAATCAAATGGATTAACAAGGCTTAAAGTACTTTAAACGGTATAAAATACTATATTAATGGGAGTTAATTGTACTATTTCTTCCCATGATGGCCTGCAGGTGATCCTGGGTCCATGATTATGACCTAAGTTCAGAAAGGCTTCATTATGAGTTGCTGTGTGGTAAAAAACTTGAAAAGGTCTTTGATAGAAGAGATAAATACATATCATAGATCAGAGACTTCCAGCATCTTAACTTTTCAGATAAGGAAACTGAAGCCCAGAGAAATTGAACAGCTTGCTGTGTGGTGGCTGTTCTTCAGTCCTTTCAGTTATGTCTGACTCTGTGTGACCACATTTGGGATTTTCTTGGCAAAGATACTGTAGTGGTTTCCATTTCCTTCTCCAGCTCATTTTACAGGTGAGGAAGCTGAGGCAAACAGGGTTGCACAGCTAGTAAGTATCTGAGACAGTATTTGAACTCATGAAAATGTATCTTCCTGACTCCCAGTCTAGTACTCTATCCATTGTATCATCCAGCTGCCCCATCCAAGATCATACAGCATGTTAATTGCTAACAGAATTTGTAACAAGATTTTCTTACTCCAAATCTGGCACTCTGATTGATAGTGGTTCTGCCTCACATGAACTTTAAATTGACGTTCTCTCAACTGACTTTCAATGTTCCACATTTTCTTATAGACCATTGAAAGGTATGGAAACTGAAATTTTATATATTTTTAATTAGTTTTTTCAATTAGCAAAAACTTACCTTCTCTCTCTCCCCCCAACGAAAACTGAAAGAAAAACTTTTTAAAGCAAATGTGTATAATCAAACAAAACAAAGTGCCACATTGGCCATGCCATATGCATATATACATTTTTGTGTATGTATATGTATATATATATATATATATATGTGTGTGTGTGTGTGTGTGTGTGTGTGTGGACATAGGTATAGGTATGGATTGAGATAGAGATGGCGATGAAAGAGATAGAGATAAAGATGGAGACGGAGACAGAGACAGAGACGGAGATGTTTACCAGGAATCTATTATATCTCTGCCAAGATGTGGGTAGCCCATTACAAGTCCTCTAGAATTGAATTTGGTCATTACGTTAACTAGAGTTCCTTAGTCTTTTTAAGTTTTTGTCTTAATAGCATTATTTTTAAACTATACATTGTTATTCTGATTCTGCTCACTTGAACTGTATCAGTTCATGCAAGTCTTCCCAGGTTTCTCTGAAACTGTTCTCTTCATCATTTCTTACAGCACAATAGTATCCCATTACACTCCTATAATATAATTTGTTCAGTCACTCTCCCAGTTGATGGATACTTCCTTAGTTTCCAGGAACTGAGGGGTTGAAGCCAAAACAGTGCCCCAAATAAAATATCATCATTTGTACAGTAGAATTCCAGATTGACTAAGCCCCCTTGGTACTACTGGCAGTCTAAGGAGATTTCTTCAGTCTGGGATTGAAAATTGTGCCTGAATTCCAAAATGGGAGAAAGTTGAATTCCCAGCAATATAGCACAGGTTCAGAAGAGAGGAAGAACACTGGATTTGAAATAAGAAGACCTAGGTTTAAGTCATACCTATCCCTTATTTTCTATGTAAGCTTGGGTCAATCAATTCACTTTTCTTTGACTTGGTTTGCTCATCTGTAAATGAAGGCAAGCTAGGTCATACAATAGATGGAGTGCCAGGCCTGGAACCAAGAAGGCTCATCTTCTTAAGTTCAAATCTAGTCTCAGATACTTATTAGCTGTATAACCCTGGACAAGTCACTTAACCTTGTTTGCCTCAATTTCCTCATCTGTAAAATGAGCTGGAGAGGAAAATGGCAAACCTTTCCAATATCTTTGCCAAGAAAACCCAAATGGAGTTATGAATAATTGGTTATGACTGAAATGACTGAACAGTAAAAGTGAGGGCAAAAATGCCAATACTGCCTGATTCATAGGATTGCTATGACCTTTGAAAGAGGTAATTATAACACTGTGGCTAGAGCACTGGACCTGGAGTAAGGACATGAGTTCAAATCTAGCCTCAGATACTCATTAGCTGTGTGATCCTGGACAAGTCACTTAACCTTAATTGCCTCCAAAGCAGTGAGAAAGAGAGGGAGAGGAGAGAGAGAGAGAGAGAGAGAGAGAGAGAGAGAGAGAGAGAGAGAGAGAGAGAGAGAGAGAGAGAGGAGACACATTCATGTGTATATATTTATCTACATAAATAGATATATGTATATACATATATGTACATACACATACATATACATACATGCACACACACACATACATATATATATATGTTGGTAAACCATAGCAAGACAACATGGAGGAGCAGATGGAAAGCCAGACTGAGAATTAGGAAGACTTTGGTTCAAATTCTACTTTTGATACTCAGTATATCTGTGGTGCTAGTTGAAACACAATCTCATTGAATCTTCATTTCCTCATCTATAAAATAAGGAAGTTGGACTATAACAACTCTAAGGTCTCTTCCTGCTCTAGATCTATGATGTGTGAAGTGCTAGGTGGATGACAGTTGCCATTATCATCATCATCATCATCATCATCCTCATCATCATCCCTTTGTCTCTTTGCCAGGTCCAGTTCTATCCTACAAATTAGTTTCATGCTGAAAATTTCCAGAGAAATGTATGCATTCCTTACTTTTAATGAGGAAATCTATATTTATTTTTGTCCAAGCTGATTTTATTAATGTATTTCTTCAAGTTCTTCATCAAGTTCATTAAACATCAGGAAAAGTTCCACAGTAATCCACCCAGAGGGATTGTATTTTAATTATTACACAGGATGAATGGGGGATGGAAGCATTTTCTACCAGACAGTGAAACTATCTAGATAACAGGGCAACCACTTTATTGTTAGGGAAAGAACTGAGTACATGTAGCAAATACATTTTCGACACCTCTAAAGTCCTTGCTGGCTCAGTGAGCTATTTCAAAAAAGACAAAAAATTCCATTCTCCCATCTGTCTATCATTTGTCCAAATAACATTAATTGGTACCAAGCTTTTCTTTCAGTTTTCTATAAAAATAAATTCTCATTGACATAGACTTTTATAGTATCCCACCTGATTATGCTCTGTATATTCAACATGCTTTGTAAAAACAAGACAAAATAAAATAAGATGAGGGGCTGGAAGAGAGGATTGAATCGCATGGTAATGGAAGAAGTTAATTAGAGACGTGCTTCCAAATACTTAAATCTCACCAAGGAATTTAATCTTCCTGGTTTGGTGGGTTCTGACTCTCCATGGATGTACAAAATGTGAGGTGATGGTTTTATCCACTTGTGTACTTTTACACTGAGATTCATTAAATCATTTCAGGAATGCTGCTACATTTTTGACTGCTAAAAATGAATAACAATTCCATGTCAGTAAGCATTTAGAAGCACTTACTATCTGCTAGAGACTGGGTATTCAAAGGTGAAAAATAAAACAGGACCTGCCCTCAAAGAGACTGCAATCAAAGAGGTTGTAAACTATGCACATGTGTAAATATGACACAAGGTCAAATAAGATGAATGCAAAGGAGCAGTTCAAAGAAACCTCTTGGAAACTTTGAGAAGGGGAGGTAACATTTTCAGCTAAGGGCAGGGAAAGGTTTAGGGAAGGATTCATGAGAAAGGCAACTTTTGATCTGAGCCTGAAGGTAGAATTGAGGAGAAAGTATCCACCTCTCTATACCACTCATCTTTTCTTCAGTGGTTCAAGCACTTGTGATTTCATTAGATGAAATGACTTACCCTTATTAGATGAGATGACTTACCCTCAAACACACAGCTAGCATGGAGCAGAGGTGGGTCTTGAACCCAGATCCTCTGACTCCAGATCTATCTTCTTGCACCATAGTGTGTCATCTATCCCTTTTGCCTTGGTCTTTTGGGTGAGGTATCAGGGAGATCTGTATTTTGTGCCTTTTACTAGAAATAGGGAACATTGCGTTGAATCTAATTATATGGACTTCATCAAGGATAAATGTAAAGTTTTATGTTTGGGTTCAAAAAATCAATTTCAGAAGGACACGTTGGGGAGTAACCTGGTTAGGTAGTCACTTTTGTCTAAAAAACATCTGAAAGTTTCAGTGGACTGTATGCTTAGTGTGAGTCAACAATGTGATATGGCAGCCAGAAATGCTGATATCAGGCTACAGTGAAGACCTCACAGCTTCCAGGAATAAAGAGATACTTTGCCGTAGTCAGACTATTGCAAGCCACATTTTTTTTGGAGAACTTTGATAAGCTAGAGAGTATGCAGAGAAAAGCATCCAAAATGGTGAAGGTCCTTGAACGTATGTGATATCAAGAATGTTTAAATAAATTGGGAAAGTCTAGCCCAGCGAAGAGGAGCATCGAGGAGGGACCCATTAGCTGTGTTAATATAGCAGCAGATCTATCATGTGAGAAGGATTAGACATGTTCTATTTGACTGAAGAAGGCAGAACCAAGAGCAATGAGTCTACACTGGAAAATGGAAAAATGGAAAATAGCCTGGATGTGAGAAAACATCAGAATTGTCCAAAAGTGAAATGGACTTCCTGGAGAGTAGGCTTCCATTCATTGGAGATCTTCAATCAGAGGCTGAGTCCACTTTTGGGTCTATCATAGAGGGGATTTCTTTTGGATATCAATTGGGTTGAGTGCTTGCCATGGTCCCTCAGAACTGAAATTCTGGGATTCTGTAATAAGGGTGAAAATAAATCTACCAATCAGTATTTATTGCATACTTTCATTATGCTGGTAGTTTCTGGGGTGGCCAAAGAAGCCTAGGACTAATACCAATCAGTACTAATTGGAAATTTACCAAGCAAGCAAAGGGAAATTCTCTATTGCAGGTGGGTCATTTCCTAGAGTCCAGTCTTTATCATTGCTTTCTACTGTTCCCTTTATTTCTAAGCTATGCACTATTTTCCTTCCCCACTCAGGCTGTCAGCAGGCTTTCCAGTAGAGATAATTAATTCATGCTGCACTAAAGTGAACTTGAACTCAACCTGAATTATCTAATCATTGAAATTGCAATGAGCTGGACAATGGACTGCAGAAAGCAGCATACTGTACTCTGAGCCTAAATCCTGTTTGTGTGTGGGAGGCTGTTGGGGGGAAATGGATTTAAAACAACAGTCCATCTGCAAAACAGTGCCTCTGGTTTATCTTTGGTTACAGCAAAAAGAGTTCCATGGCTTATAAGTGGGCAGGACTGTGTAATATCTTCATTGCTACACGTAAAAATGCAGCTTTGTTTGCCCTTCTAGAAATATTAGAAGCTTCATTGACATGAATGCTCTATTGACAAAGGGCCTGAAAAGTCATTGTACATTGAGACAGCTAAGGCACAGTGAGTTGTGATGAATTGGATCATCAAAGGTCACACAGCTGTTTACAACCCAGCCTAAAAGTCAGGTCTTGGCTCCAGGTAGACATGGCTAGCCTATCTGGGAAAATCCACTGGCTTGATAGGATGGCAGAATTGTTACAGATACTATTTCTTTATCCTAGAAATAAGGCGAGTAGAACCTTGGTAATGTGTGCTGAAAAAAAAAACCTCACTTGATCCATCCTATATTTCTTCAGCCCTTAAAAAAAGTCCCTCTACAACAAATGCCTCTACTTTCCTCTCATTCTCTTATTAACTCTTTAGAATACAGCTTCTGAGTATCCTTCCACTGAAACTTCCCTCTCCAAAGTTACCAGTGATCTTAGTTGACCAATCCAATGGTCTTTTCTCACTTCTCATTGTCCTTGACCTGTCACTCTGCAGCCTTCAACACTGTTGGTCACTGTTTCTTTCTTGATACTCTCTTGTCCCTAGGTTTTCAGTAAACCATCCATTTCTAGTTCTCCTCCTACCTATCTGACCACTACTCCTCTGTCTCCTTTGTTGGATCCTTATCCAAAATATACTATCTAAACATAGATGTCCCTCAGGGTTCATCCTGACCCCTTTTTTTCTCTCTCTATACCACTTCACTTAACGATCTCATCGGTTACCATGGATTTAATTATTATCTCTATGATGACAATTCTCAAATCTAACTATTCTGTCCCAAACTCTCTACTGATCTCCAATCATGCAACTCCAACTCTCTTTCAAATATCTCAATCTGAATGTCCAGTAGCCATCTTAAATTCAATATGTCCAAAATTGAACTCATTGTCTTTTCCCCTCACTTCCCTCCCCTACTCCTACTGTCTCTATTACTATAGAGGGCAACTTCATCTTCCTAATCCTTCAGGCTTGCAACTGAGGAATCTTGCTGCACTCCTTACTATCTCTCACCCTGCCATCTCCAAACTTTTGTGAAGGCTTATTGATTTCACTCCTGTAGCATCTCTCAAATACACCCCATTCTCTTCTTTGATACTGCCCTATTCTAGTGAAGGCCATCATCACCTCACACCTGGATTATTGCAATAGCTACTGGTGAATTTGTCTTTCTCCAGTTTCTCCCAACTCCAATCCATCCTCCATTCATTCACCAAAGTGATTATCCTAAAACACAGTTCCAACCATGTCATCTCTCTATTCGAGAAACTCCAATGTCTCTCTATGGCTTTCAGAATCAAATAGAAAATGCTCTGTTTGACATACAAAGCCTTTCATAACCCAGTTGCCTCCTAACTTTCCAGTCTTCTTATATCTTACTCCTCAACATGTAGTCTTTAATACTCTGGCGTCCTGGCTGTCCCATAGAAAAGTCACTCCATCTTTCAGTCTGGGCATTTTCTCTGACTATCCCTCATGCCTGGAATGCTCTCCCTCTGCATCGCCATTTGGTTTCCTTTAAGTCTCAGATAAAATACCATCTTCTAAAATTCCTTTCCCAACCATTTTTAATTCTAGCACCTTTCCTCTGTTATTTCCTATTTTTCTTGTATATAGCTTGTTTGTATTTTTTGTGTTTTGTTGTTGTCTTACCCATTAGACTGTAAGCTCCTTGAGAGTAAAGAACAGTCTTGTGCCTTTTTTTGTATCCTTACCATTTAGCACAGTGCTTAGCACCTCTAATGAATGTTTATTGTTTAATGCAAATGAGATGATATTTGTAAAGTGCAATGCAAAGCTCAAAGTGCTATAGATATTATTATTACATATATTAATTAATATTACTACAATTATATAATTATCATATTAATCAATATTACTATATATTAATTATTACTCTATTCAAGGTACTTTTCTAAAAACTGGAAATAAAAATATTAAAGTGAAACAACCCTCAGCCTCAAGAAGCTTATGTCTCTCTAATGATGGAAATGTCATGTACTTTAAAAAGATATATACAATCTGCCATGAAAATAGGAGTCAATGTTAGGAAAAACTTCCTAACAGTCCAAGCTGCCCAAAACTAGAATGAGCTGCCTCAGAAGGTAGTGGGATGGCAGATTAAGGTTTATTATTAGGGTAGATTCGCACTTCCCATGCTGAAAGATTAGATGCGGTAATGTGAGAATACCTAACTAGTCTAGAGTTACTCGAAGAGTCTTTGAGTTGTAAGAAGCCTTGAGGTCATTCAAATGTTCAGCTAATATTCCTCAGATTTTTACTGTGCACTGTCTTGGCCTTCATAGAGATTGTAATCTAGAGAAAGGAGATAACAAGTAGCTAGGATGTTCCATTTTGGTAGTTCAATACTTGAGTGCTATAAAAGAACACTGCAGTGACATTAGTATAGTGATGGAAAATGGGGCAAAATGGGGCACGAAGGGTCATGGACTTTTAAAATCATGTATAAACCATGGGGTGATGGATAGAGAGCTGGCCTTGAAAGAACTGGCTTCAAGTTTCACCTCTGGCACATCTGGAGACATCCCTAGCCTCCCAATTTTCTAGGCAGCTATCTAAAATTATAAGTTACAGATAAGGTGACGACATGCATTGATAGAGGAAATTTCCTACACCAATGAAAAGCCTATCTTGTAAACATCTCTTTCACATTTGAGACTATAAATATGAAAGAGTTATCCACTGACCAATGAGTAGACATGTTGCTTCAGGAAAAAAAAGCTCATTGTAAATTAAAGCAGAAGGCAAGAGGAAGTTGGATCTAAATGGAAGGCTGGGTACAGATTTTCCTGGGAGAGGTAAAGAAAAGAGTTAGTGACATCATTTTATTATTCATACAAAGGGAATAAGAAATGTCATTTCATGGAATCTTTGTGGCCACCTTGTATTGACCTCAAAAGCATTGCTCAAAACCCCACTAGAAAATAATGGCAACTTAGATGCCAGTAACTGAAGGCAGAGGAATTGTGATGAGATTTAGATGAGAGTTTCCAAATTAAATCAACATGTGTGTTAATAGTCAAGGACTTCAGTGCAAACATTGGTACATGGCATATATTGCAAGAAGTAGTTTAGGAGGAAGAAACAAGAGAATTCTGTAGATGACACAGAAATCTCATACATGAAGGGCAGGAATTCCTCATCCCAGAAGAAACAGGCATGGTGAACACCAAACAACTTCACAAAAATAAATCTGACTATACCCTAACAGTCAAAAAATAACTATTTTTCATTTCTAAAGGAGAGGATTAAAGTAAGCACATCACTATCATGGTAGAATGGGCAAGTACACAATAAAGGAATAAATGGCTTTGGGGTTTCAGAAGAGAGATGAGGGAATGAGGGAAGGCTTCATGGAAGAAATGACATTGGAGTTGGGTCAAGTTTCACCAATGCCTGACTGGTGCATTTCTATAATCAACCCACACTCAAAGACTTCTAGTGGTTTGAACTTACTGCTTCACAAAGAAATCTACCCCAACACTCTAATTATCAGGATATCGTGTCTTATACTGAACTGAAATAAGCCTCCATATTATTTCTACACATCGGTGCTTTATGTATGTTTATCAACCAGTAATGTTGTTGAATGAATAGAAAGCGTTTAATGAGAGGCAACAGGCAGTGGTGGAAAGATTATTGGACTTGGAGTCAGGAGAGACTTGGATTGGAATGCTTTCTCTGACACTTACTTAGCTGTGTGACTATGGGTAACTTACTTAACCCCTCTGAGCTGGTTTCATCCTTGTACAATGAGAGGATTGTACTAAATGGTCTCTAATATTCTTTCTAATTCTACATATGTGCTCCTGTTATCTATCCCATGAACCTCTCTGATCATCCTTTATTTCATCTGATAAAAATGGGGACAATAATACCCGTGGTATATCATCATCATCATTACAATAATAGCTAGCATTTCTATAACACTTCAAGGTTCTTAAAATTACAGATATTGAATACAAGTCTCATGGGCAGCTAGGTGGTACAATTAAATAGAATGCTGGGCCTGGAGTCTTAAAGGCTTGAGTTCAAATTCAACTTCACTTACTCACTGTGAGACCCTGGGCAAGTCATTTAACCTTGTTTGTACCAGTTTCCATATCTGTAAAATGAGCTGGAGAAGGAAATGGAAAAGCACTCCAGTATCTTTGCCAGGAAAACCCAAATGGGGTCACAAAGAATCAGACATGACTGAACAACAACAAGAAATATCTCATTTTATTCTTACAATAGCCCAGGAAGATAGATGCCTTTACTAACCTTATTTCACAAGTGAGGGAACTGAGACAGATAGAACTTAAGTGACTTGCCTAGGGTCACACATATAGTAAGTGTCTGAGGTCAGATTTGAACACAAGATTTTCCTGATTCAAGCTCCAATGTTCTATCCACAGCATCTATATTCATAGGATAATAGATATGGAGCTAGAATGGACCTCAGAGGTCATCTATATGAACCCTCTTGTACAGAGAAGTAAAATGAGGGTCAGGGAATTTAAGTAACAAAGAACATTGTTGTTTTTCAGTAGTGTCCAACTCTTCATGACCCCACTTGGGGTTTTCTTGGCAGAGATACCGGAGTGGTTTGTCATTTCCTTCTCTAACTCCTTTGACAGATGAGGAAACTGAGGCCAACAGGGTTGAGTTGACTTGCCTAGGTTCACACAGCTATGAACAACTGAACGATTATTTTTTGGGCCCTGGTGCCTTGGAGTGAATGTAAATAGCAATTGTTTCTTTTATGTCCAGAAACCCTAAGGGTCTTCCCCTCCTAGTTTTTATACACACACACACATGTGTATGTATGTGTGTGTGTGTATATGTGTATACATACATGCATACATACCTGTGTGTGTGTGTATTTTGATGGAAGGAGGGGTGTAAAGGAGCCATCCCTTGGCTCACTTCTTAAACATCCCTAATCACTGAATGGGTGTTGCCTCAGTCAAAGAGAGAGCTCTGAAAGACCTTAATGTAAAAAGACCAAAGTCTCCCATTGCATCCTGGGTCATTTCCAGTCATCCTGATCTATGTCTGGCCACTGGACCCAGATGGCTCTGGAGGAGAAAGTGAAGCTGGTGACTCTGCACAGCACTGCCTCACTTAAATCAAATCCACTTGCAAGTCATGGCATCACCTTCTTGCTATTATGGTCCTCTGAGAATGAAAGACAAATCACATGACCACAAGTGCTTGAGGCCAGATTTGAGCTCAGGAATATGAGTCTTCCTGACTCCAGGCCCTATACTCTGTCCATTGTGCCACTCAGCTGCCCTGCCAAAAGAGTTGGTTTACCATTTCCTTCTCCGGTAGGTTAACGCAAACAGAAGTTATCTGACTTGCTTATGGTCACACAGCTAGTAAGTATCTGAGACCTGTGGACTCAGGTCTTCCTGACTCTAGGCCCAGAGTTCTGTTCACTGAGACACCTGGCTACCTCCACAAGAAACACAGGATAAGAGATTTAGAGCTCAAAGGGACCTCAGAGACCATCCAATTTAACCACCTGATTCTACAGATGAAATTATTGAGGCCCAGAAAGTTCAGTGACTTGGCCATGATCACACATCAGAGGCAGAAAGGTGAACCAAAGCCTTGTGAACTGAAAGCCTATTGTGACGATCCATACATATAAAAGTCTTTGTCAACATTATTATTAACTTACCCTGCAGGTTTATAGAAAAAAATGGGTTAAATATGCTTTACCTTAGTTGGAGAGCAAGTGGTCTGCCTCATCATTCTGAGTGTTTCTGCCTCAGCTGTCCTCAGACTGTATCTGTCTTTAGGCCTCTACAAAAAAGCCAGGCTTCCAGCATCTGTTTTGAATTATTGTAAAGGAATACAAACTAGTTGTCACAAGCTGGTCAAGATTCATGGTGGCCTTTCTTTTAGCCCTTCATTCCTTTTTAAAAGAGCCCAGAAAGTGAGGGATTTATTAGAAAATGATTGTCTGGGAGGCATATGACCCTGTTGTGAAGGATTATCATCAGCCAGTCATAGATGGCGGTAAACATCGTTCTTGCTGAAGAATGTTGTGACCATATAAGTACACAGATCCCCACACTCCCCGATCCAGAGCGAGAGATTTACTTTGAGGAGTGATTTTTCATACACTCCCTGTTGGTGAGTCTAAATTTTTAATTTTTTTTAATTTAAAAAAAATTTAATAAGATCTTTAGGCTTCTGGGTGTTATCTCAAGCATATTCTCCATGTTGTGGGGAAAGATATCCAACAAACAATTCTGGGAGTTTCCATGCATTGTTTGTTTAAAAACAAAGAGAATTGTAAGTCTCCCAAACAATCAAAGAATGTGAACCCAGGACAAGGGCTGAAGATACCAGAACTGGGTGAAGGCACAAAGGCTTTTGAGTATAGAAAATATTGAAAGTAAAAATGAAAGGGAATTGTTAATGGAATTTCCTTTTTAAGGACCTTAGGTGAATACAGATTTGAATGAGAATTAATCTCAGTATTTTGCTTTATAAATTAATATGTGAGCCACTAGATGAAATGAGATTTTTTTTGCCTCTATCTGGATTTTGTCATGGAGTTTAAAAAGGTCAAAATCAGCACATTCATGTATTTTATTGAAAGGCCTTTGTTTTTCTTTTTGAATAAGCATGGGGCACAGAGTTGAATTTTCTTTCTTCAGGTTCCAGCTGCCACCAGGTTACATATCCCTCCCCCTTAAAAAAAAAAACAAAAAAGCTAATAAAATGCATAATAAGGTGAAATCTAGCCCTATGGGACTGAAGAGGAAACTCTAACAAGACTGAGGTTTCTTATGATTCTTGTTTCCTTAAGGGGGAGGGGGGAGACTTCTAAAGCTTTGAAAGTTCAACACCACTTCTCACAGCATGACATTTACAAAGGATCACAAGACAGACAAGTCCAAGTTCAAAAATGCACAACTTCCTGAATTTTTCATGGTCTGTTTTGGGAGTCGTAGAAAATAGAAAACTAACAGCAATCAGCCAAAAGAAAGGGGAAGACTAGATAAATTTACTTTAAAAACACAGAAAGTGGTTGGCTAGATGTTGTAGGATCATGGCTAGAAAGGACCACTAGAGATCTTAATGAACTAAAAACTAAATTTGAATGAGGAGGAGGAGAATGTATGCCCATCCTGAAAGCTGATATAATCTTTTTATTGAAATAAATATCAATTTCTTTTAAATGTCAATTTGTTGTTGGTTCCAAATTCTCTCTCTTTTCCTTCTCCATCCTCCTCTCTTTGGCAAGGCAAGAAAAATGGAATCCATTATAAATATGCAAAACAAATTTCACATTATTTTAAAAGAAAGAAACAGAAGAAAATGTGCTTCACTCTATACTTTGAGTCTATCGGTTCTCTCTCTGGAGACAAATAGCTTATTCAGCCACCATCAGTCCTTTGGAATTGCAATTTATCATTGTTTCTGTCAAAGTTACTAAGTCTTTCAAACTTGACCATGTGGTCAATATCACTGTTTCTGGATGAATTGTTTCCTTGCTTCTACTCACTTCATTTTGCCTTCGTTCATATAAAATCTTCTCAGGCTTTTTCTGAAGCCATCCCCTTCATCATTTCTTATAGCACAATAATATTCCATAGCATTCATGCACCATAACTTGTTCAACTATTCCCAAATTAATGGGCAGCCCCTCCATTTCCAATTTTTAACCACCTAAAAGAGATGCTATACATAGTTTTGTATATATGGGTAATTTCCCTGTTTCTTAGATCTCTTTGGTGTATAAGCCTACTAATGGTATTACTGAGTCAAAAGGCAAGCATAACACATATGCACAGTTTGAAGGTCCTTGGGGCAGAGCTCCAAATTGTTTTCCAGAATGGTTGGACAAGGTTACAACTCCACCAACAGTAGATTAATGTACCTATTCATTTTTCCACATCCCCTCTAACATATTTATTATTTTCCTCTTTTGTCATTTTAGCCAATCTAATGGGTAATGAGGTGGCACTTCAGACTGATTTGAATTTGTATTTCTCTAATTACCAGTGATTTAGAGCATTTTTCATATGGCTATTGATAAAAGCTACATAAAGCAAAGCTTAATGGCTAAAACCTGGGAGGGAACAGTCCTGCTATACTGTGTTCTAGTCTTGAGTATTGTATACAGCTTTGGACAAGTCATTTAGGAAGGAAATTGATATAATAGAGGTTATAAAATCACAAGCTTAAGATCACAGAGTTAGAGATGGAAAGGACCTCAAAGGTCATCATCATCATCAACCCTGTCATTTTGCAAATGAGGAAATTGAAGACCATTGAAATTAAGTGCCTTGCCCATGGTCATACAAGTAGTAAGCATATGGACATCTTTGTGAAGCAGTGAGTTCCAAATAATGAGAGCTATTCAAGATCAAGTCAATTATGAAGAGAGTTCAGGTATCTTTCAAGTATGGGCTGTTCAGTCATTTTTCAGGTGCATCCAACTCTTCATGACCCTATTTGGGGTTTTCTTGGCAAAGATACTGGAGTGGTTTTGCCACTTCCTTCTCCAGTTCATTTTACAGATGAGGAAACTGAGGCAAACACAGTGAAGTGACTTGCCCAGGTTCACACAGTTAGTAGGTGCCTGAGGCTGGATTTGAATTCATGAAGATGAGTCTTTGTGATTTCAGGCCTGGTGCTCTATCCACTGTGCCACCTAGCTGCTCCCAGTTATAGATGAGACTATCCCATCTACTTCAGAAGTCATATCTTCCAAGAAACCTTTCCTAATTCCTTCATCTCTCTTCTGAAATCTTATAGCTAGTTTTACCAAATTCTTGTGCTGATCAATTCTGCTATCAGACTTATTTGTATGTCTTAGTTCTCCCATTTAATAATAATATGGACAAGTCTTCCTGTCAGAATTTATTCAAATCTGGTTTTTTGTGAAGTTATTTGATGTGATGTTCCCTTCATCCAATGTTCCTTCTGGAAGAATTCACGATGGATGACCATGAATGAGGCTTCAGAATAATCTATGAACTTTTGTTTTTTCTTGTTGTAAAATCAATAGTCAATCAACAAGCATTTATTAAGCTCTGTCAAGTATTGTAGTAAGTGCTGTGGTCACAAAGATAAAGCAAACATAGTCCCTACCCTCAAGGAGCACATACTGTAATGGAGAGACCTCATGTATACACGAAGCAACATGTAAGACACAAACAGAGTAGATACAAGGTAACCCTAAAGTGGGAGGATTGGCACATGGAGTGAGGGCATGGAGAAGGGAACTGGGAAAGACCTCCTCACCAACTTGATATTTGACTCAAGAAAAATCAGGGATTCTAAGAGGTCCAGGTGAAAAAGGTGAGCACTCCAGGAGTGAGGGATGCAGAGACATGAGGACCAGACCAATGCAGAGTTAGGGAACAGAATGCCACGTTTGAGGATAAAAAAGAAACCTAGTTTGACTGGACTGTAAAATACAGAACAGAGAGGTGACTAAGACACCATCCTATTCTCATGGAATTTACATTCTAGTTGGGGAAAATGACTAGAATACAAGATATGATGTACATTTGCCATGAGAGATGTTCAAAGATCATCAAGAGAAGTTCAAAAGCAAAAGGGATCATTTCTGGATGATCAGGGAAGCCTTTGTGGCATTTGAACTGGTTCTGAAAAAAAAAGTTAGTTTTCTCACAGGCAGGAATTGGTTGGGTGGGCAGTTGAGGTATTGGAGACAGCATGAACCAAGCTGAAAAGATGAAAGACCTGAAAGGATGTCCAAAAAATAACAAGAAAAAGCTGGAAATATGTTAGGGCCTGATCATGGAGTAACTTGAGGGCTAGACTATGGACTTTGAGGCTGCTTTCATGGGGTAGGGAGGAAGGTTTTACAACCAACTGGTAGCAGAGAGCTGAGCTGTGTTTAAAAAAATTAATCTGGTTATGAACTAATTATTGATATGTTTGTAAATAATCATTATTACTACATAGAAAGCATTGTGCTCGTTATGTAGAGTGACTTGGAAGATGGGAGACCAGTTAGGAAAATATTACACCATTCAACAATTTTTTTAAGACATAGATATTTCTAAATAGCTGTATCATATCTCTGGGCTAACATGATAGACAAACAAACAGAGAGAGAGATGATAGATAGATAGATAGATAGATAGATAGATAGATAGATAGATAGATAGAGAGTTAAATATATATATTTATACACATAATACCTAGCATTTATTTAATATTTTAAAATTTGCAAATAAATACACTTTACAAATATTGTCTCATTTTATCCTCACAACCACCTTATGGAGTAAGTGCCATTATTATCCCCATTTTATAGAAGAGGAAACTGAGGCAGACAGCAGTTAAGCAGCTTGCCCAGAGTCACACAGCTGGCAAGTGTCTGAGGCTGGAGTTTAACTCCTAACTCCAGATCAACATTCTATCCACTGTGTATACATACCTATATGCATGTACATGTACATATATATGTGTGTAAACGTATATGTATATTTATATGTGTATATACATATGTAGGGTGTCTCAAAAGTCGTAATTCCATTTTAAACTATTACAACTTGAAACAAAAAATATAAACTTTTTCCAGTCCAAATTTGCTTGTGTAGTTAGTGATTCTGACAGAGAAGATGGCTAAAATGATGCTCTGAAACAGATATTCTAGCTTTTTCTCTTATGAGAAAGACCAGCATCATCCCACTACTTTGAATTTGCCTCAGAAATTTCTCTTTGTGTGACCTGATTTTCTTTTTCTATCTCTATTAACCAGGTATGGACTATGAAAGGTACAGAGTCAGCAAAAGAAAATGCCACCAGTGATTCAAGAGCCAACTTTAATTGAGATTGCTTGTTAATTTATTGCCCTTTAGAGAAATATTGCATTGAAGCATTTGTATGCATTCATTTTCCAGGGTGTCAGGAAGCCCAAATCCTCCAGTTGGAGTCTCGAAATCGGGCTCATTTTATCTCATTTAGGTAGAATGTCAGTTTTTAAAACTAGGCTAGTAAGTCAAAGTGATGAGTGCTCTTCGGATCTGTAGGAGCCTAGGCATCATTTGGCCGATGTGTTCTGTGGCTTTGAACTTGGGCCAGTCCTATGGAATGTGTTGTCCTTTAAGTGTTTGGGTTCCAACTAGATGTCAATAACCATCACCAGTCCTGGTGATGCTCCATGCCTTGGCACTGTGAGTTCACAAAGCTGCCAGAATTAGAGGACAAGGGAACAAAGAAAATATGTTTTAGTCTTGGCCAAAGATTTTACTCATTGGCTTCTTCTTTCTCCATTGTTGACAGTGAATGGTGGTAAATAGGATGCTGCACCTGAGCTCAAATCTGAATTCGAACAGCATTGTGAACTTCGATACATCTTGGGCTCCAGTTCATGTAGCAACAATTGCCCACTGGACATTTTGAACCAGATGTCCCCCAGTCATCTTAAACTCAGTATGTCTAAAGCATAACTCAGTATCTTTCCCCCAAAACCTTTGCCTCTTCCAAATTTTCCTTTTTTCATGTTGAGCAGAATCTCCACCTTTCCAGTCACCCAGGTTTACAGTCTCATAGATATTCTTTCCTCCTGCCTCAGTTCACATATCCAACTGGTTGTCAAACACTTGTGAATACTCCTCAACATTTCACACATACATTCCCTTGTGACCTTTTTTCTACTCATACAAATGCCACCCTATTTCCTGCCCTCATCCTGTTTCATTTGAATGATTATCATAGCCTTCTAATTTGTCTAAAGTCTCTCCTTAACTCTGTCCTCAGTGTGATCTCCAAAATAATTTTCCTAAAGCAAAGGACTGACCATGTCACTTCCCCGCTCAGTAAATTCCAGTGATCCCCTATTACCTCTTAAATTGAATAGAAATACTCCTCTGCTTGGCATCCAATGCTCTCTACAACCTGCCTGACCCTATGGTGCTTTTCCATCCTCACTGCGTATTATCCCCCTCTGTAAACTCTAAGGTCCAACCAAACTGACCTTTGCAACTCTTCACAAGAATATTATTGTACTTCCAGTGTCTTCCTTTGCCCTGGCTGTCTCCCAGTGGTTAGAGTTCTGTGTCTTCTTACTTCTGCCTCTTGGAATTCCAGGTTTCATTCAAGATTCGACCCAAGTACCACTATCTTCTCCATCTTGGCAAATTTGGTCTTTCCAACCACCAGTGTCTTCCCCCATACTTGCCCTCCTCCATGCTACCTTTTATTTGCTTTTTATCCACACCTACATATGAGCTTGCTATCCCTCTCCCCCAATTAGATCATAAGCTCCTTGAGGTCAAGAACAGTTTCTCTTTTGTCTGTCTAGCCCCAGCTCCTGTCACAGTGCCTAAAACATAGTAGATGCTTAATAAATGCTTGTTGATTGACCAATTGATAGATATGGATGGAATTCTTCAAAGCATATTTTATAGCTATTTAATCTGAGTACAGCTCATTTCCTAAGTAAAATGTAAGTTCCTTGAGGGTAGAGACTATCTCATTTTTGCCTCTTTATTCCCAACTGCTATCACAGTGCCCACCACATAGTAGGTGCTCAGATAAAAGTTTGTTGACTTGAGTTGAAAAGGACAGAGCTGGAATTACTCCCAGATCCTCAGATTCCTAATCCCATTCATTCTCTACTGTTAATTGGATATGTTATTAAAATCCCACCATCCTAGGAAACCTTTCTAAACTGCTTAGAAGTTTGTCCCACATGACATTAAACTCCATTATCTTAACAGCCTCATCTGAACCCACAGACTAAGCTTTACTCAATGATTCATTCAACAACTATTTCTTAGTGCTAGATGGGTAAGACCTTGTACTGATCTGTAATCTCAGCTCTTGTATATATATATATACCCTTCATCATGGGGCCCATTCTCCTCTGCATATATTAGCTTCTCTCCCTGCTATATCTGGGGCAGCTAGTTGGTGCAATGGATAGAGTGCTACACCTGGAATCAGAAACCTTTCTGAGTTTAAATCTGGTCTCAAACACTTGCTAGCTGTACGATCCTGGACAAGTCACTTAACCCTGTTTGCCTCGGATTCCTTATCTGTAAAATGAGCTGGAGAAGGAAATGGCAAATGACTCCAGTATCTTTGCTAAGAAAACCTCAAATGGGGTCATGGAGAGTCAAAACTGACTCAACAACAATTTCAGCTCATGAAAACCCCGAGGCCTTCTCATATGACCAACTCCTATCTAATCACGTCTCCCTCTTCTCATCCTTGTGAAGTTCAATTTTTTGTTTCAGGCATAAGGCTGTACCTTTTTTAGTTGTTTTGTGATTTCTTCAGCCATGTCCAAATCTTCGTGACCCCATTTGGGGTTTTCTTGGAAAAAGATACTGAATGGTTTGCCATTTTCTTTTCTAGTTCATTTTTCTAGATGAGAAAGCTGAGGCATACAAGGTTAAGTGACTTGCCTAGGGTCCTATTAGATCATATCTTCTTAGACTTATTCCAATATTCTGAAATAGACAGGTAGGTGGCACAGTGGATAGGATGCTGGAGATGGAGTCAGGAAGAAAGTACCTTAGCCTCTCTTGGCCTCCATTTCCTTCTCAGTAAAATGGGAGTACATAGCACCTACTTCATAGGCTTGTGAGGATCATTGGAAAGAGCTTTGTCCATTTTAAAGTAATGCCATAATTGTTAGCTGTTATTGACCTATGGGCTCAATATTAATTCCAGGTTCCTTAAGATGATCCTTAATGAAGGTAAGCTGAATGATATAGATGCCAAAGTGCCAGACTTAGAGTCAGGAAGATGCAAATTCAAATCCTGCCCCTATGACCCTTGGCAAGTTATGTGTCCTCACAGCCTCAGTTTCATTCCCACAAAATGGGGATAATAATAGCACCTACCTTACAAAAGGGTCATTATAAGGATTAAATGTTATTTTATCATATTTTTGTTATCTCAAAATCAGTTGATCCTTCTAAACTACTTTGCAGACCTTAGAGCACCATATCAATGCTAGCCATAATGATAGGGCACAGATTGGAGGCCTTTCTGTATTCTGGGTACCTTCTTCTGAATACAGTTTATCAATATCTTTCTTAAATTTCTGTGACACAATGGTTCACAATGATCCAGATGAAGTCTGATAAGGAAAGAATACAAAAGAGTTATCACCACCATCCCCTATTCCAAGAAGTGATATAAAATAAAATTAGCAAAAGAATTTTATTTGAAGAAAAAGAAAAGTGGGATGCCATTTATGCCTTTCCTTAAGTCACTGATAAAAATATTAAAGAGTACAGGGTCAAGCCCAGATCCCTGGGGCACTCTACTAGAGACATGTTTCCAAACTGACATCAAAAGATTCATGAGTATTCCTTGGGTCTAGGCATTCAAGCAGTTCCAAATTCATTTAACTACACTGCTATCTAACTCTCACCTTTCCACCTATTCCACAAGAGTGGCACGAGACTTGATCAAATGCCTGACAAAAACTGAGGTGAATTTAAACTGCAGCACTCCTCTGTAGCCAGATTAGTTTCCTTGTCAAAAAATGTAATTAAGATTAATCTGCTCTGACCTGTTCTTGTTGGAGCAGTACTGGTTCTTTGTGATCATGACTCCCTTTTCTAGATATTCATTAATCATCTTGTTAATGATACATTCTAGAATTTCCCCAGAAACCAAAGACAAGTTCACTGGACTATAATTTGTACGTTCCATAATTTTCTTTTTCTTTTTAATTAAAGATTAAGAAAATTCTGCCAGTATTTGCCTTTCTTTAGTCTTTTAGGATCTCTCCCATTCTCTACAATTTTTCAAGTATCGTTGACCGGCTCAGTAAAAGCAAGAATCATTCTTTCAGTATAAGCAGATGCTTCACTAAGTCCACAAGCTTTCATTAAGGACCTACTATGTACCAGGTACTATTCTAAGCACTAGAGAGATCAAAAACATGGTCCCTACCTTCTTTGAAGTAACTCAGCAAGGGCAACAAGAGGATCTCTCATTCTCCCATTACTTATGTTGGATATCAACTCTTCATTAGCCTTTTATCTTGTCCTTTCTGTTTGGCAAAGAAAATACAAGCAAATAATTCATCACCTCTCTGTTATCTTTGTCATTAATCATGATCATCCCATCCACTTACATGGGAAAAGTCACAGAGAACATGCCTATCTTTTTTTTCTTTTCATGCTCTGGTCCATTCCTTTTCCTACATCTTCTGTATGTCTCTTCTTGGGGGGAGTTGGTTTTTAATATTTAATTAAACTCTTTGTTTAGGATTAACTTTTGATAGCATTTGATAGTCCACATATAATAAAAAGCAAATATAATTTTTAATTGTTTTTTAATTTATGAATCTAGGTTGATTAGTAACTTTTTTGGAATTCTCTACTGCTCTCAACAGGAAACTCCCCTTTTTCTCTGCTCTCAAAGACTTTATAATCTTACAATGGAGAGAGGGTTTGGGAAATAGGACATATATAGGCACCTGAGCAGATAGATAGCTTTGAAAATGAGAAGGTAGGAGAAATTTTTTTTAAAAGTCTGGTGACATGCCTAGTTTGAAACATTTAGGAATGCATATGTTCTTTAAATAATTTACATGAAAACAGTAGATGAGTAGGCAGCTTTGCTCATAACTTTATGTATCTTTCCCCATTAGCTAGGAAGAAATATCTGTACGTTGTAAATGCTATTAGCTTTAGTCATGTTCCATCTTGTCAAAAAATACTAATTTCCCCTACATGTCATATCTCTCTTCCTTCTCTTTCTCTGTTCCCTCCACTCTTCCTCTTCCCTCCTTTCTCCTTTCTCTTCTCCCTCATCCATCATCTTCCTTCTTCCATCTCTAAACTTAGTCATCTAGACCCCTTCTTAGTAAAATAAGTTCACCTTTGCTTTCAATGAACTCTCCTCTCTTAAATTTGCCATTCAGATGGCTAAATAGGTTTGTTGGTTTTTTAAAAAAGCACTTGAAAAAATAGAAAATAGAAAACAGTCCTCTTTTCTCTGTAAGCTGTTATTAGTTCAATATGTTAGTATTCCCATGTGAAATGAGACCATCTAGCAAATGGATTTTTGCTCTTGCTTTTCAAAAATTAGATATGTCGGTCAGCGACAAAGCATGGGGATCTGGAAGATTTTGTTGCTAATTTGTGAACAACTTCTTAAATTAAGCTAAGAGATCCATTCACCCAAAGCCAAAGAGAGAGGCTGTTGTTCTTCTAGTTTGGAGTTGCGATATTGAATTCCACAGTCTCAGACCAAATTCTCCCAGTCTTACCAACGGGTATACTAGTTTTACAAAAGGAGATAATAAAACCCACAATCAATGAACCTTTCTCACTGCAAGCAGAATGAATCCCACTAACGAACCACAGCAAATTCGAGAGAAATGCTTTGCTAATACAGTAATAAGGTAGCATATATGATTGCCCCAAAATTGCTGCTTACTGAGCCGCTTTGCCTTGGGGGCTATGCAGCTGACTATTGAAATCCAGCAGGAAGAACCTACAGCCATGAACTGAGTCATTGGGCCAAAACATCCAAACAGCCAGCAGCCCCATGCAGAGTCTCACAAGCACAGGAAAAAGCCTCTGAGTGTCTCTTAGATGTATTTGGGGGTGAGCCAAAATGGTGGAATAGAAGAGCAGGCAGTGAAGCCTTTCAAAAGCAGGGGGGAAAAAGCAAAATTCAAGCTTTAGGTGGTCAGAGCCAAGAAAGGAAGGTTGCAGGGGATAGATGCAACCTTAGAGTCTACCTGGAACCAGTGGTTTTCCAGATGCCACCCTAAGGGAATATTTATATTAAATTTAACCATGTATTCATTAAGCAAATATTTACTGGGCTCCAACTATGTTCAAAGCATTGTCAGTGATACTAAGTAAAATATGCCCTCTCCCCAATATTAAATGAATGAATGAATGAAACCTTGCCATTTTCCCCCTACTCCTTTTCCTTCTTTGATCCCTCCCTCCTTTATAATCCATGGCACTTTCCTTATCATACTATCCTCTCTCTTTTAGCTGTGAGTGTAAGAATTATCTCCCCAACAAGTCTATGAGCTCCTTAAGGACAGAGATCATATGTTATCAAATAATTCACTTCAACAAGCATGAATTAAGTACTTAATACATGCAAAGCAAGCTTAGGTATTGGGGATATCAAGGCAAAAAGCAAACAGTCTGTGCCCTCAAGAAATTGCTACTGCTAGAGAGAGGAAGAACTGTTGGGGGTACAGTTTATACACAGATAAGTAAATACAAAGCAATCTGAGAAGGGAGAAAATGGTAGCCAACTGGGGCATGGGTGTCAAGGGAAGCTCTAGTTCATCTCTATGTCTTCCTATTGCAAGTATGGGACTCCCACATAGTAGGTGCTGAATAATTTCTAATTTAATCAGTTACCGAAAGGTCCCTAGCTTTAGCAGAAAAGCATCCCGTATGAAACTAAGTTCAATAGGCATCATCAGTCATTTTTCAGTTGTGTCTGATTCTTTGTGACCCCATTTTAAGTATTCTTGGCAAAGACATTGAAGTAGTTTGCCATTTTCTTCTCCAGCTCATTTTACAGATGAGAAAACTGGAGCAAATAGGGTTTAGTGACTTGCCCAGAGTCACACAGCTAGTAAGTGTCTGGAGCTGGATTTGAACTCATAAAGATGAATCTTCCTGATTTCAAGCCCAGTTCTCTATCTACTGCACCACCTAGCTGCTCATTAAATATTGACCTCCACCGATTCCACTTGCCCATCTCTCCTTGCTCATTCATTTATTCACTCAAGAAATATTTTGTGAATGCTTTCTGTGAACAAAGACTCCTACATTTGCATAGACCGGTCTTTGGGTGTATCTCTTTATTATGTCCTTAAATATATGTATTTAATAATAATAATAATAATAATAATAATAGCTAGCATTTATATAATCCTCTGAAGTTTGCAAACCACTTTACATATGTTATCTCATTTGGTCCTCCCAACAAACGTATAATTTGTATCCCCATTTTACAGATGAGAAAACTAAAACTGAGAGAGGTTAATTGACTTGCTCAATTAAGGGTTACTTAATTTGTGCAAGCCTAAGGCAGGGTTTGAAATCAGCTGTGTACATCATATATTTCTTTTTTTCTTAATTCCATAAATTAACTCATTTGCTGTTGGAATATGAGGTACAGGCATTTGCTATGGTGATGGCCCTACTTTCCTTTCAATTTCTTCAGTTTTCTGATGGCAAATTTGACTGACTCCAAAGGTTCATGTACCACCAGTGATCATTTTCATATAGGATCCATAATGCCAGATCCCCACCGTTTGTCTATTCAATTGGGTCTTGTCACAGAATGAGGAAGTATATTCATCATACTGCTAATCTCAATTTCCTTACCGTTCTTCTGAGGGATATATCACAATGGGTTCCATATTGACCAACAATTCTGACTTTCTTGGTAAATTTAGCCATGTGACTGGCATCAAGGCCCAAATTTGGAGGGCCTTTATGTCCTTAACTTGAATAACAGGTTTTATTCTACTTCTCCAGCATATTTTCCATTTTTCAAGGTGTTGAAAATTATTTACATCCAAGAAGTGTCTTTCCATCATCTTCTGTTTGATACTCATTAAAAAGGATGAATCTTCAGGAAAAAGTTTTAGAATCACTAAAAATATAGTGCCAAGTCCCCAAAGTAATCTCGTGATCACTCCTGTTCAAATCTGGACCCAAATAATTGGGCATTTGCTACGTCACTTCCAGACATACAAGCTAATGGCTACATTCTAAGTATTGTCCATCCAAATGCAAATCATTGTTTGAACAAAAGGATTTTCATCCATTTGTTTTTTCCTGGATGGATAATTAGTCCAAATGTTTTTGGGTGTCAATGGATCTCATTTAAGAAGCTCTCCTAAGCTCTCTACAAGTAGAAATTATGTCTTCTTCATGTTCTTATCCTACACCTCTCCAGCAGCACCTAGTTCAAGAAAACCATACCAGTCCTAGATTCAGATCTAGAAAGGACCTTATAGGCCATTCAATCCAAGTTCCTCATTCAGAAAGGATAGCTAAAAGAGGTTAAACCACTGACCTAGGATCTCTTAGCTCATTAGTGTTTTAAAGTCTTTATGGCTACATCAAATGCTGCTGGTCTCATTAGTTCAGGCATTATTAATCTGGGGTCCATGAACTTGTGTGTGTATGCATATGTATATGTATATATACTCCTATATAGACAGCATATACATCCATGCATGTAATATATATTATATTTATATATATATATATCTTCATGGATATGTTTGTATGTATATATGTATGTATATGTGTGTATTCTATATATAGGATATACTTTTTATGTACCATATATGTGATATATATTTTATATATCATATATATAATAGTCCCTCCCTCCCAAACTCTATGTAATGTATGTATATATGTGTGTGTATATGTATATATGTAGTAGTATATATTTATATATGTGTGTAAATAGATAATTGTATTTCAGTATAATTAGTTTCCTTCATAGTCCTATTTATTTTATTTCATGCAATAAATATTTAAATCCGAGAAGGCTCCTACAAGTTTCAACAGACTGCCAAAGGGGGCCATGACACCAAAACCAAAACAAAACATTAGAAAGACCTGTTTAAGACTTGGGAGTCTTCATCCCACACTGTCTTTGCTTCAGCTGAAGCAAGGTTCCCACCATCACCAACCACGGATTTTTGGTTTCTGACTCTTTCCAGCACAGTTGTATACTTTCAGTTGCTGGGATAACATCTCTCTAGCCACCAATATGGCTTCCTCCCAAGTTAAAAGGAGTTGGTTTTATTCCCAAACAGTTGGAACCAAAATTCAAGAAGAGATAAGAGAGACCCAACACTAGCTAATAAACAGAGGGAGATTAGCTTTCATCCCCGACATTTACAACAAACTATCCCCTAGACAACAAATGAAAAGGTAGAACAAGCAGAAGACAGGGAAGACTCATGGACCCCCAGTATCCTAGCAGGGAAGCTAAGATTATTTGTTGTTTAGGTCTTCCTCCTGTACCTCCTCCTAACTGGGATAGATTAGGCTGGGCTTTTCTATGGAGCAAGAGCAAAGACCTCCCAGGGAAACAGTCCATCCTTTGATCTCAACAACAATTCCTTGGATGTTTAGATAGATGTGATGGGAAACACAAGTGTGAAGAGACTAGATTATTCACTGAGGTGCAATGGGGTATGTCAGTGGCAGAGTTTTAGAGAAGGTCTTCAGTCCTTCAAAAGATCTGTTATTCCATGAGTGGGCACACACTCCACCAACGCACTTTAGGAAATGGTCTTTGGGAATAGCTATCATTGTATTGTATTGCATACAAGCCATGCCTGAACTTAGCCAGGCCAGTCCTTGGACAATAGACTCACAGGTCATGGCCCATGTCTTCTGCTGGCTTGGTCTCCAAGAGCACAAGCTGCCTCCAAGGCATCACAGTTAATAATGGGAATGGGCTTGTCATTGGTAGAGGTAAGGGAACTCCCTCTTTGGCAATTTAGATAGTCTTAGAGAGCTTCCTAGAGTAATGAGAGATCAAATGACTTTCCCAGGCAGCTGGGTGGTACAATGGATAGAGCTCTGGGCCTGGAATCAGGCGGTCCTGAGTTCACCCCTTTTACAGATGAAGAAACTAAGGCTCAGAGTTGAACAATGCACCCAGGGCCACAGAGCTATCTGGTACAGTCAGAATCAGGCATCTAAACCTAGATATAAACACTGGCTTCCAACGTTCCATTCAGGACGCCACATTAGGATCAAAGAAGAATCCATTTAAAGCTGGGATAGACTTTAAAGGCCTTCTAGGTGGCTTCTTTTACAAATGAGCAATCTGAGGTTCATAGAGAGGTTAAGTTAGGGGCAGTTAGATGAAACAGTGGATAGCATACTGGACCTGAAGTCAGGAAGATCTAAGTTCAAATCTGGTCTCAGACATATTAGTGATATGACCCTGGTCAAGTCACTTGACCCTTATTTGCCTCCCTTTCCTCATCTGTAAAGTAGGAATAGTAATAGCACCTCCCTCCCAAACCTGCATTGAACGTTGCTTAGATTGACAGTTTTATCAGTGATTTCTATGAATTCAATAAACATTTATTAAGCACCTATGTGCCAGGCATTGTGCTAAGTGTTAAGGGTACGTGTGTGTGTTCGTCCTTCATTGCCGAAGAAGACCATGCCATCAGAGAAATAATGACATGACTTGTACTTGACTTTGTTTTGAGTGAGGGAGGGCTGTGCAGGTCAGCAGCCTCACTTCTCCTCCAGAGCCATCTGAATCCAGTGACCAGATATTCCTCAAGAAGACTGGAGATGACCTGGGATGAGGCACCTGGGGTTAAGTGAAGTGACTTGCTCAAGGTCACACAGCTAGTGAGTGTCAACTGTCTGAGGTGAGATTTGAACTCAGGTCCTCCTGACTCCTGCACTGGTGCTCCATCCACCGCACCACCTAGCTGCCCTTTGTTAAGGGTACAAAAAAAGAGGCAAAAGATAATCCTTGCCCTCAAAGAACTTACAGTATGTAAACACATCTATACAAAGCAAGAACTATGTAGAATGAATAGAAGGGGAGGCTCTAGAGTTAAGAGGGGTTGGGAAAGGCTTCCTGTAGAAGGTAGAATTTTAGTTGGGAATTGAATAAAGCCAGAGAGTTCAGTAGTCAGAGCAGAAGAGAGAGAGTGTTTTGAGCACAGGGGACAGTCAGAGAAAATGCCCAGAACCAAGAGGTGGGGTATCATGTTTGTGGAACCACCAGGAGACCAATGTCATTGCATCAAAGAGTATGTGGTAGAAGGTAAGGGATAAAAAGACCTGAAAGGAAGACAGTGATTTCTTGACCATCAACTATACAGATGAGACAGAGCAGGGATGGGCACTTACTATGTGGATCAGAATATCAGAATCCCCCAAAGTTCTCCACATTCTGACTGACATGATGAGAAAATCTTTTTTTTCTTTTTCTCCTTTAAAAAAACTTATTTATTTTTTAGCATTCTTTTCTTTTTAAATGTTGAGGTTCAATTTCTTTCCCTCCCTCCATTACCTCCCCTACCCATGGAGACAATCAATATGATATCAGTCATGCATGTGAAGTCATACAAACATATTTCCATATTAGTAATAGCACCAAAAAAAGAAAAAAAATAATAAAGTGAGAAAATTATATTTCAATTTGTACCCAGAGTTTATCACTTCTCTCTGAAGGTGGATAGTGTTTTTTCATCAGGAGTCCTTTATGCCAGGCCTAGAGGCCTGAGGGCTACCCGAGTCTTCCCTTACCTCTATCGGAGGTCTTCGGTTGGCCAAACCGGATGCTCGTATGAGAGAAAGGATGTTCCAGAGTCGAACAAGGGTTGAGCTTTATTTCAGGGTCTAGTTACAAGTGCAGGGAAATTCTTCCTTAGGAGGGAGCGAAGAATCTCCCAAGGAGGCAAAGATCTTACAATAAGAGATTGGAAGTAGAAGTATAAGTGGGGAGAGAGGGGGAGGGGAGAGAGGAGAGAAGAAAAGCGGAGCCTAGTGTCCTCACACGTGGCCCCTCCGCCCAAGAGAACTTTCAGGCTTTCCTGATCCTACTTAAGCTCTCCAGCCGCATAGTTTGCATCTGAATACCTTGCTGTTAGGTGTGCCTAGATCCGGGACAATCTTGAGGGCGGGGAGAGCTCTCTCCCATCACGTTTCTCACGGGAAGAGGCGGAAAGACACGAGATAGCTCGGTTCACCTCGATTCCCAGTCGTTTCCTGGGGGGGCTCCGTGAGAACTCCAAGACCCAGAAGTTCCCACCTTTACCCGCCCGAGACTGTCCACATGGAATTGAGCTTCCATCCCCAGCACCTTTAGAATTGTCTTGGATCACTCTATTGATCAAAGTAGCCAAGTCTTTCACAATTGATCATCACTACAACATTGCTGCTACTGTGTAATAATCTCCTGGTCCTTTTCACTTTATTTTACATCAGTTCATATAGGTCTTACCACATTTTTCTAAAACCAG